>NC_057813.1:487918403-487926023 GCF_018294505.1 Triticum aestivum
CTCCGGCGCGAGCTTCGGGAGCTTCGGGACGGCTGCCGCTCCCCCTCCCGCCGTGATGACCGGGCGCGGTCCCGGTCGCCGCAGGCGTCGTCGGGGGACTGGCGCGCCCGCCGGCGCTCCCCGTCGCCGTCCCGTCGTCGGGAACGCTCCCCGTCCCCCTCCCGTCCGGCCCGGGTCGCCTCGCCTCACCCGCGGGACGGTATCCTCCCCACCCCAGACACTCGCCGCTACGTCCCTCCGCACGCGGCCTTTACTGGGGCTGCGGCCCCGGCTCCGGCTCATGGTGGTGGCACCTCCCGCGGCCGTCCTGGGCCTGCCAAGAAGAAGAAGCGCCGGGGTGTCCGCCTCACTCCGGCCGTGCCACCCCCCGCTGGTCCGGGAGCCTCCTCCGCTCCGGGCCCTCTCTCCGATCTCCCTCTCCCCCCATGCTTCAACTGTGGGGTGAGGGGGCATTCTCAGGTTGCTTGCGTCACCCCCCAGTGCTGCTACCTCTGCAAGGATCCCGGCCACCCCGCCATTCTGTGCCCGGATAGACTGGTGGTTTCGGAGCTCATGATGTATGGGCATGGGATCGAGGGGTTGGGCTTCTTCCTCCTCGAGGTCTTGGACGCCCCTCCTCCATCGCCCTCCCTTCAGGCGATTGTCACGGTCGTTGATGGGGTGGCGTCCCCAGAGATGATCGAGGCTGAGCTCAACCACCTCTACCGCCATCAGTGGGACTGGGTGGTCACCCCCACAGCCGGTCACATCTTCTCCGTCGTCTTCCCCGACTCCGTCAGCTTCGGCTACGCGACGCGTAGTAACCGGATCACTCTCGCGCTCAACCAGCTGGTTGTCGAGATATCCGAGCCAGTACTCGACGCTCAGGCCGTGGCTGTCCTCGACACCGCCTGGATCCTCATCTCCGGTCTCCCAGATATTGCGCGGTCCGAGCTCGTCATCCGCCAAATGTCTCGCCTCTTGGGCAAGGTGGTGGTGGTCGACGAGCTCTCATTGCGCAAGGAGGAGGAGGTGCGGGTCAAGGTCAAGTGCCTCGACTCCTCCAAGCTGCGCACTTCGGTCCGGGTCTTCTTCAACGACCAGGGCTTCGACCTCAGGATCGCCCCCGAGCCTCCCAACCACGTCGGGCGTCCCCGCTCCCTCGATGTCGGCCCCCCTGGTGACAACCCGGGGGCCGGCGGAGACTACCACGGCCGCCACCACTCTCGTTCTCACCGCTCGGATGAGGAGGGGGCGTCCGAGGACTCCCGCTCCCCATCCCCCTCGCCCCCCCTCCGTCTGCAGGGGGCAAGGGCCGCCAGGCCGCCTCTCGCCCCCCGGTGGATGGCCCGCCGATCTCTAACGTGTCGCCGTCCGAGGGGAGCGACATCTCTAGTGTGGGCCTGGTGGTCTGCCCGGCCTCCTCCCCGCGCTCCCCCACCTTGTCCCCGCCACCTGTGCTGGCCCCGGTCGGCCTGCTCGGCGGCCTGCTCTCCGACTCTTCGACGGCGCCCGCGGGTGGGGGGACGCCTCCTGGGGCGGGGGCGGCCCGGATCATCACGCCTCTGGCGGCCCAGCCCCCCCTCCCCGGTCTGCCGCCTACTCCCGTCGCAGTCGGTTGGCCTCCTCCCCAGTGGTGGCCTCCCGCCGGAGTGCTCGGCTGGACGCTGCCCACCCTGAGGGCAGCCCGGCGCTGCCCATCCCCGAGCGGGCGGAGCTCCGCGCTGCCGCCCGTAACCTGGAGCTAGGTACGCCCTCCATTCCCCCCTCTGCTTCGTCTTGTTCTTTCTCTGTGCTTGAGTCTGTTCCGCTGGGTCATCTCGCCAAAGTGGTCTCCGACTCCGCGATCATTTTTCGAGGGGAAGTTGGCCCCCCTCTCGCCCAGATCGCGGCCATCAGAGCCCGTGAGGTTCTCGATGGGAAACTTGCGGAGGCCCGGGCGGCCCTCCTCGTTCCCCCAGCCGCCTCTACGTCTGGGGGATCTTCCTCTCCGCCTCGGCCGCAGCCGACGGCCCCTCCTCCCTCGGTGGCCGTGCCGGAGATTCGGGGACGCACCCGCTCCCGCACGGCGGCCCTTTGTGCGCTTAGCGCTTCCTATGTTCTAGGGTCAAGCAGCCCCCCAATGGCTCCTTAATGCGGGCCCTCTTCTGGAACATCCGCGGCTTCGGCCATGATGGCCGCCGCCGCCAGTTAGTGGAATACATGTGAGATGAGCACATCGACATCGTGGCTGTGCAAGAGACCATGCGTCGCGATTTTGCGGTCCCTGAGCTTGACCGGCTGAGCTCTCACCTCTTTGCGTGGCACTGGCTCCCTTCTAGTGGGAGCGCGGGCCACTCGGGTGGCATCCTTTTAGGTGTGAAGGATGCCACCTTTGAGGTGGGCAGCATGGATAGGGGCGAATTCTTCGTCAGCATGGAGCTTTTCGAGAGGTCGCTCAACTTCAAGTGGGAGATCATCATTGTCTATGGACCGGCCGATCATAGTAGGTCGGCCTCCTTCTTGGAGGAGCTCCACCGGAAAATCTCGGCCACCTCCCTCCCCGTGGTTGTCGGGGGCGACTTCAACCTGCTGCGCGTTGCGGAGGACAAGAACAATGGCAATGTTTGCTTTGCCCGGATGGACATGTTTAATGACTTCATTGCCGACCTCGCCCTCCGGGAGATTGATCGGGTTGGGGCCCGTTTTACTTGGACCAACCAACAAGCCTCCCTGACCCTGTCCGTCTTGGACAGGGTCCTAGTTTCCCCGGAATGGGACCTCCGATGCCCCCTAGCCTCTCTTCGCGCCATCACCCGGATTGGTTCCGACCACGTCCCCTTGCTCCTCTTCTCCGCGGACGAACGTCCGCCGATCCCCCCTCGGTTCCGGTTTGAGACCTTCTGGCTTTCCCAGGCCGGGTTTACCGACGCCGTCGGTGCTCGGTGGATCGAGGCTCGGGCCCACCCCCACCCTCGCCCCCCTTCTGCTATTGACGCGTGGCACTTCTGTGCGAAGCGTGTCCAGCAATTTATGAAGGGCTGGGGGGCCAACCTGGGCCGTGACGCCAGGGAGCGTAAGAAGGCGTTGCTCACCGCGATCCAGGCCCTTGATTTTCGGGCTGACGCGGTGGGTCTCTCCACGGACGAGTGGCTCTCCCGCTATGACCTCGAAGACCAGCTCTCCGTGATTTACACCGATGAGGAAGCCTATTGGCGCCTTCGGGGCGCTCAGCGTTGGGTCCTGAAGGGTGACGCGAATACGGCTTACTTCCAAGCGATTGCCAACGGGTGCCGTGGACGCAACACCATTCCCTACCTTTGGGATGCGGTAACCCTCCTCCAGGACCCCCGGGACATCCGCTCCCATGTCGACGGCTTCTATCGTTCCCTCTTCTCTCCCGCTCCTCGGAGCGGCATCTCCCTCGCCCCTGATTGTTGGGCCGGCGCCCAACTTGTCTCTGACGTAGAGAACGCATCCCTGACGGCCCCCTTCTCTGAGCAGGAGGTCTGGGAGGCCATCAAGGGTATGAACTCCTCCTCTGCTTCGGGCCCGGACGGTCTTCCGGTCATTTTCTTCCAGACCTTCTGGAACGTGATTAAACCAGAGGTCATGGCCATCTTTGATGAATTCTTCGTGGGATCTATTGACCTAGGCTGCCTCAACTTCGGGACCATCTCCCTCATCCCCAAGGTCCCTGGGGCGACTGACATCCGCCAGTTCCACCCGATTACGGTCATTAACGTGATCTTCTGGATCCTGGCCAAGGGGTACGCCAATAGGGTGACCCTGCTTGCAGATCGGATTACCCACCCTAACCAATCAGCCTTCATTAAGGGTCGGTACATCTTGGATGGTGTCCTGGTGCTTCATGAGGTTCTTCATGAGGTCCGGGTCAAGCGCCTGAAGGCGGTCTTTCTGAAGATCGATTTTCACAAAGCCTATGATACGGTTAGCTGGTCCTTCCTTAGGGAAGTCCTTCTTCGGAAGGGCTTTGACGACCGGTGGATCACGAGAGTCATGCAAATGGTCTCTTGCGGTCGCACGGCGGTCAGCATCAACGGCGAGATCGGTCCCTTCTTCCCTACCCTATGTGGGGTGCGCCAAGGCGACCCCTTCTCCCCGTTCCTCTTCAATATGGTCGTGGACGCTTTGGCCTCCATTCTTGATAAGGCTAAAGCCGCGGGCCACATCCGAGGTATTACCCCCCACCTCTCTGGGGGCTCGGGAATCTCCATCCTCCAGTATGCTGACGACACGATCATCATGGTCGAAGGCTCGGAGATGGACATCACCAACCTCAAGTTCCTCCTTCTTTGCTTCCAACAGATGTCGGCCCTCAAGATCAACTTCGATAAGAGCGATGTTATGGTGATGGGATATTCCCCCGCTGAGTCTGTGACCATTGCCAACAGACTTAATTGCTGCCTGGGCTCTTTCCCCACTACCTACCTTGGGACGCCCATTAGTGACTCGCGCCTCTCTGTCGCAGACCAACGCCCCTCCGTGACCAAGCTCTAGACCAGATGCGAGCCATGGCAGGGGAGGTGGCTTTCCAAGGCGGCCCGGACTATCCTTATCAACTCCTCCCTCTCCAGCCTCCTCTTGTTTCTTATGAGTTTCTACAGCCTCCATGAATCTCTCCATAAGGAGATCGTCAAAATCCAGTCTCGATTCTACTGGGCTGGCGAGCATGGCAAGCAGAAGTATCACATGGTCAGCTGGCCTGACATCTGCAAGCCCAGGGAGCAGGGTGGATTGGGCATCATGTGCTCTAAACGGATGAATATTGCCCTTCTATCCCGGTGGCTGTGGCGTATCACGCAGGGTCATGGTGACCTCTGGCTGGACATTATCCGGAATAAGTACCTGCTTGGTCAACCCCTTGACTTCTGCCAGAAATCGGGAGGTTCTCAGTTCTGGCAGTCCCTCGTCCAGCTTCTTCCGGTGCTCCGCATTGGTACCTCTATCCCGGTGGGGTCCGGCCTCTCGACGCTCTTCTGGTTTGATCGCTGGGCCGGCGACTCTCCCTTTGCGGCCCGCTTCCCCACCCTCTTCTCTATCGCTGTCGACCCCATGATCTCTGTTGATAGGGCCCTTCTTGACTTAGGGTGCCTCGCTTTCCGTCGGCCATTTGGGCCGGCGGAATCCGCCGCCTGGCATGAGTTGCTTGACTGTGTTGCTCTGCATGAGCCGGTGGTGGATGAGGATCAGGATCTTGTGCGCTGGCACCTGGAGCCATCGGGCCAGTTCTCTACTAAATCGCTATACTTGGCCATTGCCCCCTCCTCCACTCCCCTCCCCCTGTCGATGGTGTGGTCCGTCCGCGTCCCCCTGAAGATTCGCATCTTCATGTGGCAGTGGATCCGTAGACGGATCCCGTCCGGTGTGGAGGTCCGCAAGCGTAATGGCCCGGGCACTGGTATCTGCCCCCTCTGTGCTGTTCCCGAGGACTCCAACCACATCTTCTTCGCCTGCGTCTCCGCCCGGTTCCTCTGGAGCTGCTTTCGCGCGATTGTCGGTGGGAGTTGGTGCAACACCAATTTCCCGGACTTATTTGCTGAACTCCAATTGTCCCCTTCGTCCTCTCGCCACATTAGGTGGCTCGAGGTTGGGGTCCTTGCCTGGACGCTTTGGACCGTTCGCAATAAGCTAGTGATCCAGCGTACTCCTCTTCGTCGCGCTACTGTGCTCTCTATAAATTCTCGGGTCTCTTGCAGCTTTGGCGGCCGCTTAGCCACCCCCTGGATCGGGACGCCATCTCTGCCTTCATCGCCGATCTCCGCTCGATGGCCGTCCGCCTGTCGCCCCCGCCGCCGCCGCCTCCGCCGGAGCCTGACTAGATCGCCTGCACTGGGCAGGCTTTGTTTTTTCTCTTTCTTCTGGGCTTGTTGAGCTGTGCCCTCAGCAGAATCTTAATACTTTGTTGTGGTACTTGGGTGGTGTGTGTGTGGACCTGTTGTGGTTGTATGTCTTGTGGCGGTTTGCTTTATTTATAAAGCGGGGCGAAAGCCTTTTTCGGTAAGAATAAAGATAAGGACGATTGAAATGTTCTGCTCCCTCCATCCTATAATATAAAAGCGTTTTTGACACAAACACTTTTATATTATGAGACAGAGGGAGTAGCTGAGTATTCGCAAAAAGAAAGAAAAAGAAATGTCCTGGCTGAGAAAGAAGCTTTCAACGTCACCTAACAGTCAGGGGCAGAAGGAATTGTCTATGTCATTTCGATTAGCAGTCCCATGTACTGCGACCGGTCCTTCATTCATACAGTATCTCCTCCGATTACCACGGCACAGGCGCACAAGAAAAAGACATGCACGGACTGATGCGCCCAGTTCCAGAGGAAATGTACAGCCGTATGTGACAGAACTGATGCACCCTGTGCCGTATACATATACGGCTGTACTGTGACAGAACTGATGCACCCTGTGCCGTATACATATACGGCTGTACATTTCCTTTGGAACTCTCTCGTGTGGTACGTACGTACGGTGAACCGTGCATGCCCGGGCATATCCATCGCCAACCTGAATGAGAATGGCGTGTAGAAGATTTGGCCAGCTAAGTACGGCACCGACGGTGACGATTGACGGCAACCAAAATGGATGAAGCTATAACTAGCCGGAGGTGCTCCAAAGGGGGACCTGCCGGTGGTGCTTTTGCAATATGGATTGTGTTGCAACGAGGTTTGCAGTATAGGTCATGTTGGCAATGAGGTTTGTAACATGGATCATGTTGCAATGAAGAATGTGAAGAGAAAAGGGATGATCACACTATAAACATCAGATGCATAGGACGGCTCCGGACTCGACCGATCTTTGCCAAAGATCAGCCGACCGATGAGTACCGCAAGCCTAAAGTAAATTGGATTTATGTTCGTCTTCAATGTGTCCTCACCCATAGGATCATCCGACCCCATGGCTGAATTTCAAAAGAAATAAAACACGTGACGGATAATTTATGAGAGGCATCTCCCAATTTATAGCTAGCTAGACTACTCGAAACTTCCACTCCGGCGGCCATACATTCTACTAGCTCTATCTTCAACGTGGCCTACAAAATCACAAAGAGAACCTATATAGCACTCCCAATCCTTACAATGATGAAAAAACGAAGCAAGATAACACAAAATGAATTGCTTCATACGGGAGGAGTGGTAACACGCCGAGAGTACGAAGCTGCCGACGAAGCAAAAGCCAAGGGGGCGGCGTTGTCAATATTTTCCTGCTACACTAGGAAGGAGAATCTTCAATGAGCATATTCAAGGTAAGGTTTTGGCTTGTTTATCACACCATTGATGTTCTCGGCTTCAAATGGCAAAACACCGTGCGGAAGATGGGTAGGGCACGATACGTTCAAGCTCGACCATGTAGAGGGTGTTTATTTCTAGGGACTTATTGGTTTAGGGACTTAAAAAAGTCCCTATAAAGCCTACCTAAACCAAACACAAGGAACTTATTGGGACTTATTGTGGTGATTTGGGACTTATCAAATAAGACTCTCAGGGAGGAGCTTATTGGGACTTATCCTGAGCCGGACCTACCCCGCGTCGCTCTAGGCTCGTTCCCCGCATGCCGCCTGCCTCTCGGTCCAATCGCCGCCGCCGCCCCGCCTCTCGCCCCGTTGCCGCCCCGTCGCCGCCCGGCCTCTCGCCCCGCC
>NC_057813.1:487926539-488086815 GCF_018294505.1 Triticum aestivum
CTCGCTCCGTCCTCGCCCCGTTGCCGCCCCGCCTCTCGCCCCGTCGCCGCCCCGCCTCTCGCTCCGTCCTCGCCCCGTCGCCGCCCCATCTCGGTTCGTTCTGCCTCGGTTCGCCGCCCCGTCGCCGCCCAGCCTCGGTTCGTTCTGCCTCGGTACGTTGCAGCGGTGCCTGCAATCGACGGACAGGCCCTCTCCTGAGCTTCGCTGCAGCGGTGCAACATGGACTTATAAGTCCCTGTAAACAAACAGGTAGGGACTCGGGACTTATAAGTCCCTGTAAACAAACAGGTAGGGACTTATGACTTATAAGTTGAGACTTAAAAAAGTCCTAGGACTTATGAAACAAACATGGCCGTAGTCTAGGGAACGCAAGCGATGCCGGACCAGGCGGCAAATGCATGCAGCAAAACCCATGGGCATGGCACGTCACATGTACCCTAACAGCTAGGACCCACTTGACACAACATGTTAAAATTAGATAAGGTTGACTTCAAAAAATCAGATAAGATAAAATGTGTCACAAGTTTCCAATTTAAGGCAAAACTCTTAAATGGGGTCAATTTCCTATTAAAATTTTCAAACACATGTAATAAAAAAATACTCCAAAACTTACTGAAAAAGTCGAACACGAGATTAAAAATCTGGCAATGATTCTTTCACGAAATAAAAGGCTTCCAACTTTAGGTGATATCGGGAGAGAACTTATGGCACGCAGGTCCCATGGCATGCAGTTCCTCGGGCGTGCTTTTTTTTGGCTTTCGATTTTAGACTTGTATATCTTTTGAACAAAAAGTCCAAATTAAGTTATGTTTTCATATTCGTGTTTCTCGTGACACGGGCTTTCAATAAGATCCATTTTGATGACTTTTGAAAATAAATGTTAGGTCTCAACTCCTGAAACTTTTGAAAATCGCAAGTTTCAAATAAAAAATAATATGTTTCGACAACTGAAACTTAAAACTTACTGTGCACTCTTGCGGCATACTAGCTACTTCGCGAATTGTGAGGCAGTCGAGCGGCCGGGTAGGCTTGGCAGGTGGGTTCCCCGCACCTGTGCGCCCCTGCGAATTTCCTAGGTGAGACCAAACATTAAACCCATATCTGAAATATTAAAAAACGTTGCGACGAAATTTAGAAACTATATGGTAGACGGATCAAATTCAATTCCCAAACCAAACAAGGCGCAAGGGAGAATCAGAGGAGTGCGACTTGAAAAAAAAGAGTAGATCCATCGAGAATGATCGCACCACCAATTCCTCCTATCGCACATTTCAGCCAATGGATCTGTCCGATCCTCATGTTGCTCGCGTAGTGTCGTTGTCGACAGCAAGTAGAAGCAGAAAGCACTGCGGCCAGGCCATGCATGCTTCTTCCTGTTGCTCGGGCGTGCGGCTGATCAGTCCTCTCGCTGCGACGACCCACGAACCATCGACCGGTCAGGCTTTCTCCTGTTGCTCGTTAGGGCGTGCGCCTGATCAGTGATCAGCCGACGTACGCATCCGGTGGAAGAATCCTCAACTTGCCCCTTAGAGCATCTACAACAGGAGTTGGCAAATCCGGCCCCTCAATTGCCTGCGGACGCGCCCATTGATCGGGCATCCCTCATATTTGTCATTGTGATATCTGGCACCTTATTCATACTACACATGCAAGCGTTGATCTATCCTACGCAAGCAAATGACGACAATAATTTTTTTTCCGAAACGGAATGAACAACAAAAATCAATTGCAAAGGAACACAAGGTCGGCTGCAAACGGACATTAACATACTTCACCACATTCAAAAAGATCATAGTTCGTCTCCGGACAAGTTCATAAACTTCTACAACTAAAAAGAATATATAAACATTAAGGAGTAGGAGGGAGGGGGCAGAATCACCACTTCCTCACCGGGCCTTTGCCCTTCCGGTCATCGGGCGCAGATGTAGGCGTCCGCGACTGGTGTAGGGTAATCGTCGTAGGACGAGGAGGTGCAGCTGTCGCCGCAGTCGGAGTCGGAGTCGGAGAGGATGGTGAGCCCCTTCATCCGACGAACCGCCCTGTCTTGCTGTCGCTTCAACCTTGCCACCCGAGCCTTCTCCGTCGCTGCCTCCTTCGCCTCGCGCTCTGACTGCTCAATAACAAGCCGGGACGCCTTGGCATTCTTCCTCGTAGGTGGCGAGCGTCTGTCTCCGCCGTCGCGAGGGAGAGGCCGTACACCCATGCGAGGAGATGCGCGCCTCTCGTCAGCGTCTGGCTCCGTCCTGCGGCGGTTGCACCCGGACTGCTCGGGCGCGTCCCTCTCCCGTGCACGCTGCCTCTCGCGACGCGTCTCCAACTCCGGAGGTCCAGCCGGCGGGCCGGGAAGGTCCAGCTCTAGCGTCCTTGCGTCGTTGCGTACGGGCCGGGAAGGTCTAGTTCCGGTATCCGCGCTCCGCCGACGCGGGAGTTGCAGTGACGCTCCAGATCCAAAGTTGCCGCTAGTCTCACCTTGGACCACTCCAGCGTAATGCGGAGGGCCATCTCCTCCTTGTAGTCGAGCTCCGAGCCGGAGTCACTGCCGGAGCTGCTCATCGTGGTGGATGGGATCGGCACCGGAGAGGAAGAGGAGTGGACGGAGCAAGAGAAAGGGATAGAGTGAGCTAGGGTTTGATCTCGCCGCCCGGATTGGGGTTTTTTGTGGGGTCGGTGGTGGGCCAGGCCAGTCAAGTGGACGCGACCGGGCGTGCCCGGGCCATCCCTCTATCCGCCATATATTTGGGTTGGATATGAGGGGTACCGGTCAGTCCGGGCGTTTGTCCGCAGTTTGAGAGGTCCAGTTGGGTGGATTTTTTTTACTGGTCAGTGACTGGTCGGCCTGCCCGGATGTGCCCGGACCGCCCATATCTGTCCTATATTTGGGCTGAATATGAGGGGTGTCGGTCTACCCGGGCGTTTGTCCGCGGTTTGAGAGGTCCGTGTTGCACTACTAGAAAAATGGCTATAACTAATATGGACATTAATGACGCACCACGTATGTGGTGCGCCACTGCTATATAGCAGTGACGCATCATATATAGTTACGCCATTAAACTTCAAATACTAATGGCGCACCACATCCACGGTGCGCCACTACTAACAATTTTTTTTAATTTTTTTTCAAAACTAGTAATGGCGCACCACACCCTCGGTGCGCCACTACTAACAATTTTTTTTCCAAAACTAGTAATGGCGCACCACACCCTCGGTGCGCCGCTACTAACAATTTTTTTTTTCAAAACTAGTAATGACGCACCCGGGGATTATGCGACATTACTAGTTTAACTAGTAATGACGCGCCACACCCACGGTGCGCCATTACTAACTTCGACAAAAATTCCACCGAATGCACCCCCTGTGGACCGCCTTTCCAGTTTAAAAAAAATAAAAGAAAATGATGGAAATGTCAAAAAAATAAGTTTCTCATGTGATATGTGGTCTACTTGTTGGGGAAATTTACAAATATGGATTTCGACTTTATTTGCAAAATCTCTCTGGATTTGTAAAATGGGCATAACTTTTGCATACGAACTCGGATTAAAAAGTTTTTTAATATGAAAAATCATCTACTCGAAAAGATACGGGACCCCGTTGAAGATTTTTAGAATCCCCAAAAACTTAGCAGAATAAACGATACGGGGCTTTTAAGATCTAGAGGGTGAAAAACAGAAAAAAAATAAATTCAAAGTTAGTAATGGCGCACCTTTTGCTAGGTGCGCCACTAGTAACAGAAAAAGAAATTGGTTTCGAATTTTGCTTTTGGAATTTTTTTCAAAATATGATACGTAATATGACGGGGAAGTTTAAAATATTTTTTCAAAATTTCATCACACTCATGAACATGAACAAAGTCCTACACATCAACAAGGTTTAATAGGATTTATATGATAGATATATTAACAAGTGCCTGTTAAGTGAGTTGGTGCTGGGGTTGGATAGAACTGCAAAGTTAAGCGTGCTCGGGTTGGAGTAGTGTGAGGATGGGTGATTGAGGAAAAAAATTGAAAAAAAAATTGTTAGTAATGGCACACTTGTGGTGCGTCATTACTAAGTCAGATAGTAATGACGCACTTTTAGCCATGGTAATGGCGCACTAAATGTGCGCCATTAATATTTGTTACTAATGGCGTGGTAATAGTGGCGCACCTATAGTGCATCATTAATGGCAAAAATAGGTCAGTGACCGGACGGCCTGCCCGATCGTGCCCAGGCCGTTCATATCCGCCCCATATTTGGGCTGCATATGAGAGGTGCCGGACAGCCCGGCATTTTTTCATGGTTTGTGAGGTTCGTTTGGGTCGAGTTTTTAACCGGTCAATGAACAGACGGGCTGCCCAAACGTTTGAAAAGGGTATGAGATGCCCGGCCTTAGATGCTCTTATCACTGGCGCTTGCTCACTGCGCGCTTGACAAAGCATGTCGAAGTAGGTCGTCCTAGCGTTTTCGATCAAACATCATCCTTGATGTTTGATCCCTGCACGTGCTCATTTACAAACCCTGCACGATGCATCCCTGCACGTGCTCATTTACAAACCCACCGAATACAGCTGGATATACTACGCCGTATCAGTCCAGATAATCCCTGTAAATGCACCCCATTAATGAAATAAAAATGGAAAATGGAAACGAGAAAACGAAAATAGAAAAACGTGCGGCACGAGAAGAAGACAATATTGCGTCGCGCAAGAGGAGGAAGAGGGGCATGCTGAGCTGAGATGGACGTCTCTGCGTGCCCTCGAGTCCCCGTCAACCGCCCCTGTGGGCTGGGGGTGGCGCCGTTTTACGGTTCTACCCCTCCGGCACCAGCGGCGCAGCCAGCCACCCGCTCTCTCCCCCGTCCGCACGCACTTTTAAATACGCCACCGTGCCCCTCCTCCCCCGTCAGCCAGGCAGTCACACACAACACACGGCGCTCCCCTGAGACTGAGAGCCTTCCTGAACGGCCTCCTCTCTTCATCCGGCAGTTCAGAGTTTCAGACTTTGAGAGTTCACACACACACGCACGCCGCGGCTTGATGGCGGGCGGCGCCATGGTGAGTCGACCGATCGATCGATCTCCTTGGAGCCGATGCGGCAGTTCTTGTTCTGTTGCTGTCGGTGTTGATCTGTCGGGTCTTGTTGTATGCAGGAGGACGGAACGCGGGAGGTGGAGCGGTGGGAGGGGTACGTGGACTGGAGGAGCCGGCCGGCGGTGAAGGGCCGGCACGGCGGCATGGTCGCCGCCTCCTTCGTGCTGGGTAAGCAAATCCGACGCCCTCACTCCCTCTCTCGATCACGCAGCGATGCATGCTCCTCAACCCCTTCTAGGCTCTTCCGGAACCCTCTCGGCCGAGCCGGAGGGAGACAGAGGGCGACGTAGGGGGCCGACCGGAGCGGGAAAGGAGACGGAGCACAAGCGGGAATAGGATACCCGGGGCACCCCCTGCATATCTGCGCCGCGGGCATGCATCAAGCATCATGGACTCATGGTCCATCCTCCCCTCCCCGCCGGCCATCTCTTTCCCAATCCTGAAAGCCACCGCACGCACCTTCCCTTTCGTCCCCTTCCTTTCTTGATCGGACCTGCGCCCTTTCCCTATCTGATCTGCCCGCTTTCGGGCATGTAGTGCTCCATAGCCTTCCCTCTCCGCCGCCCCACCCGACCCGACCTCTCTCTGATTTCCATCTCCATTTCCCTTACCTTCCTTTCCTCCCCCTCCCCTGATTTCTTGCTTTCGCAGGCCGTGCGTTTCCATCCGTTTCCCGGGTTCGTGCAACTTGGGCAGGAATTGGGCACCTTTACCTGCCGCCAAGTTGCATGCCAAGAGGGCAGACACAACTTGCGCCGAGCTACAGTTCATGGCGCTTTTGCACGAGCCTTCGAATCCATGCTCTCCAATGCGCCCCGCGAAACCGACGGCCCCTGCTCCGTCACTGTGCCGGGACGGCGATCTCTCTCTCTCTCTCCCGCCCGCCGTTCTAGAAGCCTCCCGTACGATGCGACCTGATTCCGAGAAAGAAAGAAAACGAGCGGGGCCCTCCATTGCTTCTCGCGTGTGTGGAGGAGAGGAGAAGCTAGCCGGCTTGTGAGCGAGAGTGGCCTCTGTTTCTCGCTTTGGTGGTTGAGGACGAAGGCATGATGGCGTCAAAAAGACTTTCCTTTTTTTTGGCTTCGCTTTTTACCCGCCTGCCCGCCCGCCCCGAGCGGCACGCGGGCCGTCCGAAAACGGGCGCATTAAAAACGGCACGAATCGCAAGGCGGTAACGGCGAGCAGATTGGCCGGCCCGCGCCGGGAAAGCCACCCATGTAATGCGGGCGTTATCTCAATTATTACCGCACGCGGGAATGCTACACGTACAAACGATTTACAGGCTTTTATAGAATGGTTAACCTTGATTGGTTAATAGGTGAGCGGGGCGGCCCACCTCCCTGAAAATCAGGGGAGAAGAGGTTTGTGATTGGTTGTTAGATGGAAGGAGCGTGTAAAAGCGTGTAAGTCTTTGTATGTCTAGCATTTTTGTACCGCACATGCTGCGGCTGCAGCTTACATATGCTAATTTTGCCCACTCAGAAATACTCCCTCCGTCCGAAAATACTTGTCGAAGAAATAAATAAAAATAGATGTATATAGAACTAAAATACGTCTAGATACATCCATTTCTCTGACAAGTATTTCCGGAAGGAGGAAGTATCTATGAACCAACTTGTGAATTGTTTTTCACCTTACGTTCATAGCTGTTCTTTCGCTCGGATTTCGTCTAGCTCCGCCCCTGCTTGTAACCTAGTGGTTAATCTGAGCAGGATCAAAATTTGTTTCATCATACGTAATATGCATCACACGTGCTATGATCGCTGACAAAGTTATGGTTCCTGCGTGCAGTTGCGGAGGTGCTTGAGAACCTGGCGTTCCTGGCGAACGCGAGTAACCTGGTGACGTACCTGATGAAGTCCATGCACTACTCGCCGGCGCAGTCGGCCACGACGGTGACCAACTTCATGGGGACGGCCTTCCTGCTCGGCCTCTTCGGCGGCTTCCTCTCCGACGCCGTCTGCACCACCTACGCCGTCTACCTCATCAGCGCCTTCGTCGAGTTCATGGTACGCACGCATGCACCCCCGGCGAAATATCTAAGTTTCTACCACTACCTGCCATCCCCATCTTTGGCAGTAATAGTTGTTGCCTGGCCGGTCCGTTTTTTGCTGATAAATTCGCATCATGCATCCATGCACCGACAAGAAACTCTTGCGTAGGCTATAATAGACTCATCGTACGTGGTAGATCGACGTTTCTGGATATACGTAGATACAATTAATATTGAAGAAAAAAAAGAAGCTTTTGTAGGCTATCATAGACAGACTCATGGTGGTAGATCGACGTTTCCGGATATAGTAGATATAGTTAATACCGTCCTTATCATATCTCCGAGCTGGCAGATATACACAGGAATACTCTGTCCAGCTGTGCCGCCACGTCGCCGAATTGACTTTTCACTTTTCCTTTTCGCCCTGACCGGTTGTGTACACGTCGTACGACATGCATGTTGACCGTTTAGCTAGAATCTCTCCTTAAGCTGCCGAAAGGATCATACACTAATCAATTAATAATGAAGCCACGATGGATGATGGGTCCAAGCACTAAAACACAAAGCTACGTTGAAGTGGCGACACCTGTCCGGAGATAACCACAGTGGCGAGATTTAATAGCCCATCACGTCAAATAATAACCCCGATTTTGATCCTCGACATGTGGTGCATGTGTTGCATATATAGGCTAGGCGCACTTCACGGATCCATCCGTCTGGTCCGAGATAGATCTTCGCTGTTAAAATTATATAGAGACCCGGCCCTACACGGAGCACCACAGATGGATCAACTGGAGCACGTAGTTTCCCTGCGATCTGGGTTAGTACTAAGTTAGGAGGGGGAAATGAGAGGCCAATGATTAATTGTAGCCATCAACTTTATTCGCCGTCCAAGAACAGGATGCATGCATGGGCAGGATCAGGTCAGATTGCCTGGGTCAAAGGGAACTACGTACTCTGATAGTGTACTCACTAGCTAATCACGTCCTGCGTACTGTGACAGCATGCATTAGGCTATACAATACGTCGACGTACTAGCTAGCTATAGCCGGGGGCAGGCCGTGATGGGCTTGATTTGGCCTGCTCATGCCATGCCATGCGTAGGCTGCTAATTCGATCGCTAGCTCGGATTAAGTTGTCGTGGTCTGGTGACGGTGAGGCAACAATATCCATGTTGCGGTTTTTCTCTTATTCGTGTGTTATATACGTCCCCCCGGGACCCTGACATGTGGGCCGTCAGGAGACTTTTCGCTAGGACCGGCGTGTTAAAACGTGCGTCATTTATATGGGCGTGATGGATGCGGGTGTGTACGACGTAGAGGGTACAGGGACGTGAGTGGTGGATCGCATGGGCAGGCGATGCAAGTGGAACATAATTGTACGCGAGAAAACGATTAGAGCGGTCGCTATGTGCGGTCGTTTACATCAGTAACCGTTCGACACAGGGGATGTTTCCATGGCCCAGTCGTGTTGACGCACATTTTGTCTGTCCAATCATGATAGCAAGCAAAGTATGCAAAAGAAGCAGCTATAGTGCAGTGCAGTGTAGTGGGGGAGCTAGGAAAAACTGTGCTAGCAAAAAAATCTTCATTTCAAAAGACAAAAGACTCCATTGCTTACAGTGCCTAACCAACTTTTCTAATGTTCTGTTTTTTTTTTTTGCAAAATAATGTTCTGTTTAACCAGCTTTGCCAATTTATCACACGCACCCTCCCGCATACTCCTGTTAAATAGGATCACCACATCGTAAACCTGCGAGCTGAAACTGATGTAGTAGTAGCGTTCTGAAAAGAAAAGAAAAAACTAACCAACTAATTTGGCGGCCGCAAGCGAACAAAGCCGCCCCCCCCCTGCGGCGCCACTTTCCGGTTACGTCGCCGTCGCGGGGCGCGGGCCCATCCGAACAACCCTCGGGGGCAACAGGCAATCCGATTCCGTGGCGCCCCCCGTGTGTGCGCGCGATCTCGTTCTGGCGGCCGCCTGGCCAATCCGCCGCCGCCCTGACCGTCCCGTCAGGCACGCACCACTCGCCTGACCCGATCACTGGGTTACCATCCATCGCACAAGATCTTCTTTGCCTTCCTTGTGTGCGCGATGATGCCACGACACGATTGGACTAATCCTTGGCCACCACCATATGCTAAAGCACTTCCGGCTCTCTGAGCCGTGGCATCTGTCCGTCCACACCCGTTGGACCCTTCTTCTTGTTGTTGTTGTTGGAAATGGAATCAGCCGATCGATAGCGAAGAGAATGGGCATGGGCATGGGCCGGTAGGAGCGATAGGCGGGCACGCGATCGTTCGTGACCTCACTGTCTCACGTATCAAGCATCTGCTTATCTTGACCTCACTTAATCGAAGCGTAGTTGGTTGCAGTCCACTGCATGCACTGGCACAAGCTTAGGACTAGAGTCAGGAGATACATACATACAATAAACAAACAAACACTAGGTATAGATTATCTGGCCATAATTTTGTCATTGGCGACTTGCGAGGGCAAGGTGACCCGGTGGTTGGCGGAAGCGTGCCGATGTTCGTGGATGGATTTCAGGAGAGCACACCCCAACGGCCCGGCCGGGCAACGACAAGATCGTTGCGGCCACCGGCCGGGCGCAAGTTGCCGCCCGCGCCAGCCACGTTGTTGGCCGGCGTATCGGTCGCTGGGCGTGGGTGGGGGCAGACTGACCGACGCGCACGTCGCGTATCATATCATCGGACGCCAGTGCTGGCCTCTCTCGTATCGGTGTCAGTCACGTACGTACATGGCCGGAAGTCCCGGTGCGGGGGGGACCCCAGCCTCCTCCTCGTCCGGCGATGGCCGGGGGTACCTGGAGGGTGGTGGTGGCTTGGCCGGAGGATCGGACCGGGACCAAACGGAGAGAGCGACCGTGCGTGCGTGCGTGCGTGCCGCGTCGACCCTCTTCTCCGGAACTCTGGAGTTCAGTGCTCGCTCTCTACTACCAAACCCCGGATGGAGCACTTGTTGCCATACGGTCCATGATTCATGCCTGCACGAAAGGAACCCAGAGGGAGGGGCGCATGTGGGTGGCTACCATCAAACTTTGCCTCTCCAGTTGCCACTTGTTTGGTGCTGTGATGGGCTAATTATAACCACTTGACCGTCTACCGTACTCCTCGCAGTGGTACTTCAAGACGCCTAGGCAGGTTGCACCTGTGCATCACACGCTGGCCGCTTGCTTATGCTTGCTTTCCGACCTCAAGATCCGCAACGATCACATGCTCGCTGTTTGACCATACAAAGTCAGCCTCCCAATCCTTCGGAAACAAAGCATTGCTGTCCTCCCTTTGGCCATGCATTTTTTAGTCAACGCTGACCGGAAACAAAGCAAATATTTTGGACAACAACCCGACGGGATGGCGCACAGCCCCATCGCCGGTCAAACAGCTAGCTCTATCTGCAGTGGGTCGGTGTCCTCTCCTTCGCTTTGTAATCGAGCTCACGGACCATGCCCAAAGCGACCTAGCGCACGGGCGGGCGGCCGGCCGGCCACAAGTAGCACGGCGCCCACTTGCCTGGTCCTCGGAACTTTATCGCTTTCGATTACTCGATGGAGGTTTTTGACAGATCTTTGGACATGATAACCTGATATGTTAACTGCAACTAGTTCTCCATCTAATCATGTCGTAGCAATGCAATTGTGCATAAAATGTTTTTTTGAGAATAATGCAATTATGCAAGTAGTATTAGTACTACTTTTTTTTTTGAGACAATGTAGTAGTACTTCATGTGACCGATGTTTTTTTCGCATTAGCGAATGGCAGAAATGCTAGTATTTTGGGTCAGGCCCGGAACGTATGGGCCAATGGCCTACATCAATATATCAAGCATATTTGTTTGGACAAGCCCACTTAATTTTACACTAGGCCCCTCAAAAAAAAAACTTAATCTTACACTAGGAAATTTTCATCCCGTTTGGTGCATTTCTGAGTGCAATTGAAAGCTGATGTTTGAATGTTCGCGATGGTGCGCAGGGTTTGGTGGTCCTGACGATCCAGGCGCGGTCACCGTCGCTGATGCCGCCGGAATGCATCAAGGCTGTCGGCGCGGCGCCGTGCGAGCCCGTGTCGGGGAGCAAGAAGGCGATGCTGTTCGTGGGGCTGTACATGACGGCTCTGGGCATCGGCGGCATCAAGGGCTCCCTGCCGTCGCACGGCGCGGAGCAGTTCGACGAGCACACGCCGCGCGGCCGCAAGGGCCGCTCCACCTTCTTCAACTACTTCGTCTTCTGCCTCTCCTGCGGCGCGCTCATCGCCGTCACCTTCGCCGTGTGGGTCGAGGACAACAAGGGGTGGCAGTGGGGGTTCGGCATCTCCACCATCGCCATCCTGCTCTCCATCCCGGTCTTCGCCGCCGGCTCCAAGTTCTACCGCAGCAAGGTGCCCACGGGCAGCCCGCTCGTCACCATCGGCAAGGTCCTGCTCGCGGCCGCGTCCGCGCGCCGCGGGGGCACGCAGAGCGCCAGCAACGGCGCCGTCATCGACCGCGCGCCCAGTCCCACGGGGAGCACCGACATGAAGGAGTACTGCAAGCCCGGGAACACATGCGCAGCCGCCGACGAGGTGACGGAGCCGTCCCAGGAGCTGAGCGGCTTGAACCGAGCGGTGCAGTGCCAGCCGCGGCACAGGACCCTGGCGTGCACGGTGCAGGAGGTGGAGGACGTCAAGATCGTGCTCATGGTGCTCCCCATCTTCCTCTCCACCATCATGCTCAACTGCTGCCTGGCCCAGCTCTCGACCTTCTCCGTGGAGCAGGCGGCGACGATGAACACCCACGTCGGGGGCCTCAAGGTGCCGCCGGCGTCTCTGCCGGTGTTCCCCGTCACGTTCATCATACTCCTGGCGCCCATCTACGACCACATCATCGTCCCGTTCGCGCGGCGAGTAACCGGGACGGAGATGGGCATCACCCACCTCCAGCGCATCGGCACCGGGCTGGTCCTCTCCATCGTGGCCATGGCGGTGGCCGCCGTCGTCGAGGTGAAGCGCAAGAACGTGGCCACCGACGCCGGCATGATGGACTCCGCGGCGCCGCTGCCCATCACATTCTTCTGGATCGCGTTCCAGTACCTGTTCCTGGGGTCTGCGGACTTGTTCACGCTGGCGGGCCTGCTGGAGTTCTTCTTCAGCGAGGCGCCGCCGCGGATGCGGTCGCTGGCGACGTCGCTGTCGTGGGCGTCGCTGGCGCTGGGGTACTACCTGAGCTCGGTGCTGGTGACGGTGGTGAACAGCGCGACGGGGCGCGGCGGGCACCGGGCGTGGCTGGAGGGGGCGAGCCTGAACCACTACCACCTCGAGCGGTTCTACTGGCTCATGTGCGTGCTCAGCGCGCTCAACTACGTCTTCTTCTTGGTGCTGGCCATCCGGTACAAGTACAGAAACGCTGGGGTGATCAAGGGGTGATGAGAATGAGATACAGCTTGTAATGTAGGGCGTCGGTGAAGGTGCTCAATTATCTGGTGGCAAGGTAAATTTATGGAGGTTTTGAGATGGCAAGGTAAATTCGTGTGCCGGCTCGATGGGTTTCTCATGGTGTTCATTGTTGTGGATTTGCTTGGTTGGTTGGCTGAAGAAGAAACTCAAAACGAGTTTGGCGTTGCAGGCGAATGTATGGGGATAGGTCTCGGCTGATTAAAGATGAAAGACAAGCACCATCTGCATATAGAGATAACTTAGTAGTTCGTTTATATGGAAATGATTTTCTGATCTGTGCTGCTCGCTTGTTTGAGTCTGATGAATGCCCGTCCTAGGAGGGTTGTGGAGCACATTTGTAAGAGTGAGCTTAGGCATCTCCAACACTGACCCCAAATCGGAGACCGTAACCGTCTCCGGACCAATGAGGACCAGTCTGCGGATGCTGAACCGGTCATCCAAAGCTAGCCGAAAACATCCAACATCTTCTAAAGCCCGCAAGCTCAAAATAACCACATATCAAGTTGTAGTTTATCTAATTTACATATTACAATCCAACAAAATTTTCAAACTAAAGTAGGTCAAACTTGAATTCAACTAGCACATATGTGTACTAGTTGTCCCTTTTAATTGCCCAGAGATGCTAAATCAAATCTTCCTACGGTTGCTCGATGTCAAATTTGTTGATGCATTTGAACAAACTCATCAAACGTGGTCGGACTCTGCTATGAAAGTTCGATAGGATCACCTATGTTCTTGAATTCAAGGGTTGCAACAGCATCCTCACCCTCATCCTTCACAATCCTGTTGTTCATGATCACATGACATATCATCACCTCCCACAAGGTATCCGGATCACATCGTTTAGCAGGTCCACGAACAACTGCAAAAATAGAGGAGAGATGTGGACCAGCAGCGGCGGCGGTGGAAAAGCGGAACGGGAGCAAGTGTAACAGTGGAGGTCACGGAGGTCATATAGCTCTAGGAAGCGTTTGGCAGGCGGCCTAAGAGGTGTTGCAACGCCATCGACGAGAGAGAAGATGAATGCATAGAAAGAGGGAAGGATGGAGATGCGGGGTCCCGAAGGAGTTTTGGGTGGGGTGGGGTGTCGCAGTCCTACGTGGTTGCTATTCGGACTCCCGCAAAGCCTCCCTAGTTTGCTTCCATCTTACGAAAACAAGGACGCCCGGACAAGCCAGCTGGCGGATACACGACCGCGTTGGATGGCAAAACACGTCTGAACCGCGTTATCCGGTTTGGCGATTGAGATAAGGCTGATGTCTACATCATTGGTAAATTTGGAGAAGCTTCATGTTTCAGTACCCAACTCACTATTAGTTGGTCAGGTATCTTCAGGCCTTTCATAACTGGATAGTGCCTAAATTGCACTAATTATGCTCTATAATTTCATGGTGCCATATGTAATGTATACTCTATTGGATGGTATGATACGACTCATCAAGACATGCTAGCCTTTTTCTCTACATAGTAATATTTGGTACATGGGTTAAAGATGAAACCTTGAGCGACTTTGCACATTTAGATGTATGTCCTACGCGTTTGACCCCAGAACCTGTCTATATGCCAGAGTCCACTATTTGGTGTTAAAAACAGATGTTGCAGTTACAAGATACACCATGAACAACATTTGCAATATCTAAAGAATGTGAAGATAGGATAATGTGCCAACTTCAAGCACACATTATATGATCAGCTATACTAATAATAGCTCACACATCAGATTCGCAACTTGGTTAATTCTGTATTTCTCACTTGTACAACTTGCTAATTTTCTTAGAGAAATTTGACTATTAGGTTTTGTCTAAAATGAAGACTTCTAGCCTCAAATCAGTTGGGATGCTGGAAAGCATAGAAATCTTTGGGAAATCATGTAAATTTGGGAGTGTCGCATTTGTATAGGAAGTTTGAAAGATGAGAGAAAAATATTGGTTGGGGTTTTAGTTTATTGTTATTCATCGCATCCTAGAAAGAAATCGACCAGTCTATCTTTCAAGGATAGTGCCGTGAAGATTTCTTGAATGCATTTTTATATGAAATATTGTTCTTGGATAATATTTAGTACCATGGAGCCTACGTAATGTGCTATAGTCCTTGAATAGATCCCGTGCTCAATGGGTATCATCTATAACAAAAATTCCCATAAAAGTTCAGAGTATGGATAAGGTGCATGGAATATCTGAAAGATCATGAAGAAGTTAAGGGCATATCCAGAAGTTAGCTTCAAAGTAGACACTCCTTATTGTTATCTCATGAGATTGGGCGATTTGTATGGTGAGTTCTCAATTGGCTGCTGCCTCCAGAACATGGTACGTTTAGGATCTTAGTGAGGCATTTTGTATTTCGTAGTTATCATGTGCTTTGGATTTTGGTAATGCGCCTGTAGCTCTATGGTACGCCAACAGTAGCTTTAACTATATGTTTTCATGGCATGGTGAAAGACTGATGGTTTAACTCTCATAGCAAGAACTATATAAATGTCATATGTTGACAACGTAGAAACATTGGTCTTATTTACCATTTAAATCATTTTGGACACAGTTCTGTAGTCATAATGAGAACAAAAAGTATGATTGAGAATGCAATATAATCATGTGTCCACACTTTAAACTTTGGACTATTGTTGATCATAAAAAGGTACACACATTTTGTTTAGAATTAACAAAATGTTTTCATTTTCAAGTTTATTGTTGATCATTTTGGTTTAACACTTTAAACTTTATGTCCAACAAATGTATGACAAGAGTATCTCTTTGGATTATTGTTGATCATACAGTTGTTGTTCATACCTCAAAAATTAATTCACATGACAGTAAGATCTTATGATGAGCCAACTTGTAAATTGTTGATGTCTAGAGCTACACTCTTTGAACAGCATCGCCGTGATCTGTTGAGTATTTCAAGCTTGAGTGCTCCCTAGTTATGTAGTACTTCCCCCGTGCTTAAAGAGGGTGTATACATTTTGTCTAAAGTCAAACGGTGCAAAATTTGACCAACTTTTTTGTTTTTCCTATATACTTGCGCAAATTTTGCTCCATTTGATTTCTGACAAAATATTTGTGCCTTCTTTTCAAGCATGGAGCGAGTAGTTGTTTAAATGACCTGCATTAGTTGAACAATTGTCCATCATGTTAATGGATCACCAAAGGGCATAACGAGTGGTTTAGTATTTTTGTAACCTGCGATGGTAGCATTGTTGGGGAACGTAGTAACTTCAAAAAAATTCCTACGCACACGCAAGATCATGGTGATGCATAGCAACGAGAGGGGAGAGTGTGTCCATGTACCCTCGTAGACCGAAAGCGGAAGCGTTAGCACAACGCGGTTGATGTAGTCGTACGTCTTCACAATCCGACCGATCAAGTACTGAACGTACGGCACCTCCGAGTTCAACACACGCTCAGCTCGATGACGTCCCTCGAACTCCGATCGAGCGGAGCTTTGAGGGAGAGTTCCGTCAGCATGACGGCGTGGTAACGATGATGATGTTCTACCAACGCAGGGCTTCGCCTAAGCACCGCTACGATATTATTGAGGTGGATTATGGTGGAGGAGGGCACCGCACACGGCTAAGAGATCCAAGGGATCAATTGTTGTCTCTCCAAGGGGTGCCTCCCTCCCCGTATATAAAGGAGTGGAGGAGGGGGAGGGGGCCAGCCACCCTAGGCGCGCCCCATGAGGAGTCCTACTCCCACCGGGAGTAGGACTCCCCCCTTCCAAGTGGGAGTAGGAGAGGAGAGGGAAGGAGAGAGAGGAGGAAAGGAAAGGGGGGCACCGCCCCCTCCTTGTCCATTTCAGATTGGGGGGGGGGGAGGGTGCGTGCGACTGCCCTTGGCCGCCCCTCCTCTTCTCCACTAGGGCCCAATAGGCCCATTAGTCTCCGAGGGGGCGGGGGGTTCCGGTAACCCCCCGGTACTCCGGTATATGCCCGATACTCCCCGAAACCATTCCGGTGTACAAACATAGTCGTCCAATATATCAATATTTATGTCTCCACCATTTCGAGACTCCTCGTCATGTCCGTGATCACATCCGGGACTCCGAAATACCTTCGGTACATCAAAACATATAAACTCATAATATAACCGTCATGTAACTTTAAGCGTGCGGACCCTACGGGTTCGGGAACTATGTAGACATGACCGAGACACGTCTCTGGTCAATAACCAATAGCGGGACCTGGATGCTCATATTGGCTCCTACATATTCTATGAAGATCTTTATCGGTCAAACCGCATAACAACATACGTTGTTCCCTTTGTCATCGGTATGTTACTTGCCCGAGATTCGATCGTCGGTATCTCAATACCTAGTTCAATCTCGTTACCGGCAAGTCACTTTACTCGTTACGTAATGCATCATCCCATAACTAACTCATTAGCTACATTGCTTGCAAGGCTTATAGTGATGTGCATTATCGAGAGGGCCCAGAGATACCTCTCCGACAATTGGAGTGACAAATCCTAATCTCAAAATACGTCAACTCAACAAGTACCTTCAGAGACACCTGTAGAGCACCTTTATAATCACCTAGTTACGTTGTGACGTTTGGTAGCACACAAAGTGTTCCTCCGGTAAGCGGGAGTTACATAATCTCATAGTCATAGGAACATGTATAAGTCATGAAGAAAGCAATAGCAACATACTAAACGATCAAGTGCTAAGCTAACGAAATGGGTCAAGTCAATCACATCATTCTCCTAATGATGTGATCCCACTGATCAAATGATAACTCATATCCATGGTTAGGAAACTCAACCATCTTTGATCAATGAGCTAGTCAAGTAGAGGCATACTAGTGACACTATGTTTGTCTATGTATTCACACATGTATTATGTTTCCGGTTAATACAATTCTAGCATGAATAATAAACATTTATCATGATATGAGGAAATAAATAATAACTTTATTATTGCCTCTAGGGCATATTTCCTTCAGTCTCCCACTTGCACTAGAGTCAATAATCTAGATTACATAGTAATGATTCTAACACCCATGGAGCCTTAGTGCTAATCATGTTTTGCTCGTGGAAGAGGCTTAGTCGACGGGTCTGCAACTTTCAGATCCATATGTATCTTGCAAATCTCTATGTCTCCCACCTGGAATTGGTCCCGGATGGGATTGAAGCGTCTCTTGATGTGCTTGGTTCTCTTGTGAAATCTGGATTCCTTTGCCAAAGCAATTGCACCAGTATTGTCACAAAAGATTTTCATTGGACCCGATGCATTAGGTATGACACCTAGATCGGATATGAACTCCTTCATCTAGACTCCTTCATTTGCTGCTTCCGAAGCAGCTATGTACTCCGCTTCACATGGAGATCCCGCAATGACGCTTTGTTTAGAACTGCACCAACTGACAGCTCCATCGTTCAATATAAACACGTATTCGGTTTGCGATTTAGAATCGTCTGGATCAGTGTCAAAGCTTGCATCGACGTCACCATTTACGACTAGCTCTTTGTCACCTCTATAAACGAGAAACATATCCTTAGTCCTTTTCAGGTATCTCAGGATGTTCTTGACTGTTGTCCAGTGACCCACTCCTGGATTACTTTCGTACGTCCCTGCTAAACTAATAGCAAGGCACACATCAGGTCTGGTACACAGCATTGCATACATGATAGAGCCTATGGCCAAAGCATAGGGAACATCTTTCATTTTCTCTCTATCTTCTGCAGTGGTCGGGCATTGAGTCTGACTCAATTTCACACCTTGTATTACAGGCAAGAACCCTTTCTTTGCTTGATCCATTTTGAACTTTTTCAAAACTTTATCAAGGTATGTACTTTGTGAAAGTCTAGTTAGGCGTCTTGATCTATCTCTATAGATCTTGATGCCCAATATATAAACAGCTTCACCGAGGTCTTTCATTGAAAAACTTTTATTCAAGTATCCTTTTATGCTATCCAGAAATTCTATATCATTTCCAATCAAAAATATGTCGTCCACATATAATATTAGAAATGCTACAGAGCTCCCATTCACTTTCTTGTAAATACAGGCTTCTCCAAAAGTCTGTATAATACCATATGCTTTGATCACATTATCAAAGCGTTTATTCCAACTCCGAGAGGCTTGCACCAGTCCATAAATGGTTCGCTGGAGTTTGCACACTTTGTTAGCACCTTTTGGATCGACAAAACCTTCTAGATGAATCATATACAACTCTTCTTCCCGAAATTCATTCAAGAATGCAGTTTTGACATCCATTTGCCAACTTTCATAATCATAAAATGCGGCAATTGCTAACATGATTCGGATAGACTTAAGCATCGCTACGGGTGAGAAAGTCTCATCATAGTCAACCCCTTGAACTTGTCAAAAACCTTTCGCAACGAGTCGAGCTTTGTAGACAGTAACATTACCATCAGCGTCAGTCTTCTTCTTGAAGATCCATTTATTCTCGATGGCTTGTCGATCATCGGGCAAGTCAACCAAAGTCCATACTTTGTTCTCATACATGGATCCCATCTCAGATTTCATGGCCTCAAACCATTTTGCGGAATCTGGGCTCATCATCGCTTCCTCATAGTTCGTAGGTTCGCCATGGTCAAGTAACATGACCTCCAGAATAGGATTACCGTACCACTTTGGTGCGGATCTTACTCTGGTTGACCTATGAGGTTCGGTTGTAACTTGATCTAAAGTTTCATGATCAATATCATTAGCTTCCTCACTAATTGGTGTAGTCGTCACAGGAACCGGTTTCTGTGATGAACTATTTTCCAATAAGGGAGCAGGTACAGTTACCTCATCAAGTTCTACTTTCCTCCCACTCACTTCTTTCGAGAGAAACTCCTTCTCTAGAAAGGATCTATTCTTGGCAACGAATGTCTTGCCTTCGGATCTGTGATAGAAGGTGTACCCAACAGTTTCCTTTGGGTATCCTATGAAGACACATTTCTCCGATTTGGGTTTGAGCTTATCAGGTTGAAGCTTTTTCACATAAGCATTGCAGCACCAAACTTTAAGAAACGACAACTTTGGTTTCTTGCCAAACCACAGTTCATAAGGCATCGTCTCAACGGATTCTGATGGTGCCCTATTTAACGTGAATGCAACAGTCTCTAAAGCATAACCCCAAAATGATAGCGATAAATCAGTAAGAAACATCATAGATCGCACCATATCTAGTAAAGTACGATTACGACGTTCGGACACACCATTACATTGTGGTGTTCCGGGTGGCATGAGTTGTGAAACTATTCCGCATTGTTGCTAATGTAGACCAAACTCGTAACTCAAATATTCTCCTCCACGATCAGATCGTAGAAACTTTATTTTCTTGTTACGATGATTTTCAACTTCACTCTGAAATTCTTTGAACTTTTCAAATATTTTAGACTTATGTTTCATTAAGTAGATATACCCATATCTGCTTAAATCATCTGTGAAGGTGAGAAAATAACAATACCAGCCGCGAGCCTCAACATTCATTGGACCACATACATCAGTATGTATGATCTCCAACAAATCAGTTGCTCGCAACATAGTTCCGGAGAATGGCATTTTAGTCATCTTGCCCATGAGGCATGGTTCGCAAGCACCAAGTGATTCATAATCAAGTGATTCCAAAAGTCCATCGGTATGGAGTTTCTTCATGCGCTTTACACCAATATGACCCAAACGGCAGTGCCACAAATAAGTTGCACTATCATTATCAACTCTGCATCTTTTGGCTTCAACATTATGAATATGTGTATCACTACTATCAAGATTCATCAAAAACAGACCACTCTGCAAGGGTGCATGACCATAAAAGATATTACTCATATAAATAGAACAACCATTATTCTCAAATTTAAATGAATAACCACCCTGTATCAAACAAGATCTAGATATAATGTTCATGCTCAACGCTGGCACCAAATAACATTATTTAGGTCTAAAACTAATCTCGAAGGTAGATGTAGAGGTAGCGTGCCAACGACGATCACATTGACTTTGGAACCATTTCCCACACGCATCGTCACCTCGTCCTTAGCCAGTGTTCGCTTAATCCGTAGTCCCTATTTTGAGTTGCAAATATTAGCAACAAAACCAGTATCAAATACCTAGGTTCTACTGCGAGCTCTATTAAGGTACACATCAATAACATGTATATCACATATACCTTTGTTCACCTTGCCATCCTTCTTATCCGCCAAATACTTGGGGCAGTTCCGCTTCCAGTGACCAGTCTTTTTGCAGTAGAAGCACTCATTCTCAGGCTTAGGTCCAGACTTGGGTTTCTTCTCTTGAGTAGCAACTTGTTTGTTGTTCTTTTTGAAGTTCCCCTTCTTCTTCCCTTTGCCCTTTTTCTTGAAACTGGTGGTCTTATTGACCATCAACACTTGATGACCCTTCTTGATTTCTACCTCCGCAGCCTTTAGCATTGCGAAGAGCTTGGGAACTGTCTTATCCATCCCTTGCATGTTATAGTTCATCACGAAGCTCTTGTAGCTTGGTGGCAGTGATTGAAGAATTCTGTCAATGACGCTATCATTCGGAAGATTAACTCCCAGTTGAATCAAGTGATTGTTATACCCAGACATTCTGAGTATATGCTCACTGACAGAACTATTCTCCTCCATGATGCAGCTGTAGAACTTATTGGAGACTTCATATCTCTCAATCTGGGCATTTGCTTGAAATATTAACTTCAACTCCTGGAACATCTCATATGCTCCATGACGTTCAAAACATCATTGAAGTCCCGGTTCTAAGCCGTAAAGCATGGCACACTGAACTATCGAGCAGTCATAAGCTTTGCTTTGCCAAACATTCTTAACGTCGTCAGTTGCATCTGCAGCAGGCCTGGCACCCAGTAGTGCTTCCAGGACGTAATTCTTCTCTGCACCAATGAGGATAATCCTCAAGTTACGGACCCAGTCCGTGTAATTGCTACCATCATCTTTCAACTTTGCTTTCACAAGGAACGCATTAAAATTCAACGGAACAACAACACGAGCCATCTATCTACAACAACATAGACATGCAAAATACTATCAGGTACTAACTTCATGATAAATTTAAGTTCAATTAATCATATTACTTAAGAACTCCCACTTAGATAGACATCCCTCTAATCATCTAAGTGATCACGTGATCCAAATCAACTAAACCATAACCAATCATCACGTGAAATGGAGTAGTTTTCAATGGTGAACATCACTATGTTGATCATATCTACTATATGAATCACGCTCGACCTTTCGGTCTCAGTGTTCCGAGGCCATATCTGCATATGCTAGGCTCGTCAAGTTTAACCTGAGTATTCTGCATGTGCAAAACTGGCTTGCACCCGTTGTAGATGAACGTAGAGCTTATCACACCCGATCATCACGTGGTGTCTGGGCACGACGAACTTTGGCAACGATGCATACTCAGGGAGAACACTTTTATCTTGAAATTTAGTGAGAGATCATCTTATAATGCTACCGTCAATCAAAGCAAGATAAGATGCATAAAAGATAAACATCACATGCAATCAATATAAGTGATATGATATGGCCATCATCATCTTGTGCTTGTGATATCCATCTCTGAAGCACCGTCATGATCACCATCGTCACCGGCATCGTAGCATCGTTGATCTCCATCGTAGCATCGTTGTCGTCTCGCCAACTATTGCTTTTACGACTATCGCTACCGCTTAGTGATAAAGTAAAGCAATTATAGGGCGATTGCATTGCATACTATAAAGCGACAACCATATGGCTCCTGCCAGTTACTGATAACTCGGTTACAAAACATGATCATCTCATACAATAAAATATAGCATCATGCCTTGACCATATCACATCACAACATGCCCTGCAAAGATAAGTTAGACGTCCTCTACTTTGTTGTTGCAAGTTTTACGTGGCTGCTACAGGTTGAGCAAGAACCGTTCTTACCTACACATCAAAACCACAACGATAGTTCATCAAGTTAGTGCTGTTTTAACCTTCTCAAGGACCGGGCGTAGCCACACTCGGTTCAACTAAAGTTGGAGAAACTGACACCCGCCAGCCACCTGTGTGCAAAGCACGTCGGTAGAACCAGTCTCGCGTAAGCGTACGCGTAGTGTCGGTCTGGGCCGCTTCATCCAACAATACCGCCGAACCAAAGTATGACATGCTGGTAAGCAGTATGACTTGTATCACCCACAACTCATTTGTGTTCTACTCGTGCATATAACATCTACGCATAAAACTGGCTCAGATGCCACTGTTGGGGAACGTAGTAATTTCACAAAATTTCCTACGCACACGCAAGATCATGGTGATGCATAGCAACGAGAGGGGAGAGTATGTCCACGTACCCTTGTAGACCGAAAGCAAAAGCGTTAGCACAACGCGGTTGATGTAGTCGTACATCTTCACTATCCGATCGATCAAGTACCGAACATACAACACCTCTGAGTTCAGCACACGTTTAGCTCGATGACGTCCCTCGAACTCCGATCCAGCCGAGCTTTGAGGGAGAGTTTCGTTAGCACGATGGCGTGGTGATGATGATGATGTTCTACCGACGCAGGGCTTCGCCTAAGCACCGCTACGATATTATCGAGGTGGATTATGGTGGAGGGGGGCACCGCACACGGCTAAGAGATCCAAGGGATCAATTGTTGTCTCTCCAAGGGGTGCCTCCCTCCCTGTATATAAAGAAGCGGAGGAGGGTGAGGGAGTCCTGGATTAAGGGGTCCTCGGGCAGCCGGACTATATACTTTGGCCGGACTGTTGGACTATGAAGATACAAGATTGAAGACTTCGTCCCGTGTCCGTATGGGACTCTCCTTTGCGTGTAAGGCAAGCTTGGCAACTCGGATATATAGATTTCCTTCTCTGTAACCGACTCTATGTAACCCTATCCCCCTGCGGTGTCTATATAAACCGAAGGGTTTAGTCCGTAGGACAACAACAATCATAATCATAGGCTAGCTTCTAGGGTTTAGCCTCTACGATTTCGTGGTAGATCAACTCTTGTAATACTCATATCATCAAGATCAATTAGGCAGGAAGTAGCGTATTACCTCCATCGAGAGGGCCCGTACCTGGGTAAAACATCGTGTCCACTACCTCCTGTTACCATTAGCCTTAGACGCACAGTTCGGGACCCCCTACCCGAGATCCGCCGGTTTTGACACCGACATTGGTGCTTTCATTGAGAGTTCCACTATGTCGTCGCGATAAGGCTTGATGGCTCCTTCAATCATCTTCAACAACGCAGTCCAGAGGGAGGTTTTCCTTCCCGGCCAGATCTTCGTATTCGGCGGCTTCATACTGCGGGCCAACTCGCTTGGCCACCTGGAGCAGATCGATAGCTATGACCCTGGCCATCAGGTCAGGTTTGGAAGCTTGAACTATACTGCTGATATCCGTGAAGACTTGATCTTCGACGGATTCGAGCCCATGTCAGGTACGCCGAACAGTCACGACGAGCATGACTTAGATCCGCCATCAGACAGTGTTCAGGAGATCGTACCTGCGGCGGCCCCGAGAAAAATCCAGAGCAGATCGCTTCCTCCGAGGACGGGTGGATAGACCCCGCCATGGAGGCCGAACACTCATCGGTGTTGGAGCTGAACACTGAAGCCACCTCCTGTGAGGATGGTATCCTCGGACCCTCGGACTCATCTCCGGCTACAGGATCCGAACCGCGTACGTCCGTGCCTATCGAATCTGATTGGGCACCAGTCAGGGAATTCACCTCCGCGGATATTTTTCAGCACTCGCCCTTGGGTGATGTGCTAAATTCATTAAGGTCTCTTTCCTTGTCGGGAGACTCTTGGCCGAACTATGTCCGGCTCAAGTGGGAAGCGGACGACGAAGAAATTCGTCCCCCACCCACCACCCACTTAATAGCCACTATCGATGATTTAACCGACGTGCTTGAATTCAACTCCGAAGACATCGACGGTATGGATGACGATGCAAGAGAAGAACAGGAACCACCGCATACAAGGCGCTGGACGGCCACCTCATCATACGATATATATATATGGTGGACACCCCCAAAGAAAGCAATGGCGACGAGGCAAAGGAAGGTAACCCCGTGGAGAAGCAATCTAGGCACCGGCGTCATAGGCGCTACTCCAGGCCCCGCCATAGCAAAAATAGTGATACCGGCACAAGAGACAACAATCTGTATGGTGCCGAAGACGAAAACAATCCTACTCAGCTAGGCTTCGAGCAGGCCGAGCAAAGGGATGGGCAAGCTAGCCCTAAAGAACAGGTAACAGATGGAGAATTAGAGGATGATAACTACATGCCTCTCTCCGAAGACGAAGTGAGCCTTGGCGACGAAGAATTCATCGTGCCTGAGGATCCCGTCGAGCAGGAGCGCTTCAAGCGTCAGCTTATAGCCACTGCAAAAATTCTGAAGAAAAAGCAGCAACAGCTTCAAGCTGATCAAGATCTGCTAACTCATAGGTGGACCGAGGTCCTGGCTACCGAGGAATACGGACTTGAGCGCCCTACCAAAAGTTACCCAAAGCGCATGTTGCTACCTCAACTCGAGGAGGAGGCATTAAAGCCCACACTACCAGCGCATGATGCGGCTGATTGGCCACCCCGTGGCCGAGATAAAGCGGCGTATCAGCCCGAAGCCCAGTCCGCACCCCGTCGCCAATCAAAGGCCCGGGGCTACATGAAGGACCTGCGAGACGTATTGGAAAACAAAGCAGGACAGTCAAGATCGATCTATAGATCACGGGGGTGCGCCACAACGCGTGACTATTACCATCACGCCGGATAAAATGAAGAAAACACCGGCCAGACAGAATATAGCGTAGCCCGGCACAGCGGTGCTGCACACCCCCAGTGCTTCACTGATGAAGTAATGGATCATGAATTCCTAGAAGGGTTTAAACCCATGAACATCGAATCATACGATGGTACTACAGACCCCGCGGTATGGCTAGAAGATTTCTTCCTCCATATTCACATGGCCCGCGAAAATGATCTACAGGCTATCAAGTACCTCCCACTAAAACTCAAGGGACCAGCTCGACATTGGCTAAATAGCTTGATGGCAAGCTCCATCGGGAGTTGGGAGAGCCTGGAAGATGCATTCCTGGACAACTTCCAGGGCACCTATGTGCGACCACCGGATGCTAATGACTTAAGTCACATAACCCAACAGTCTGGAGAGTCAGCCAGGAAATGTTGGACCCGGTTCCTAACTAAAAAGAACCAAATTGTCGACTGTCCGGATGCTGAAGCCCTAACGGCCTTTAAGCATAATATCCACGACGAGTGGCTTGCCCGACATCTCGGCCAAGAAAAGCCAAAGTCCATGGTAGCCCTCACGACACTCATGACCCGCTTTTGTGCGGGCGAGGATAGCTGGTTGGCTCGTAGCACCAACACAGCAAGCAGGCCTGGCACATCAAAAGCCAAGGATAGCAATGACAAACCACGGCGCAACAAACACAAGCGTCGTAAAAACGGTGATAGCATCGAAGACACGACAGTCAATGCTGGATTCAGTGGCTCCAAGTCCAGTCAGCAGAAAAAGCCATTCAACAAACACAATGCAGGCCTGTCGAGTCTGGACCGCATACTCGACCATCCATGCCAAATTCATGGCACCCCAGGAACACCAGCCAATCATACCAACAGAGAATGCTGGGTCTTCAGACAAGCCGACATGTCAGGTGCCGAAAACAAGGGGAAGGGGTCCCAAAGCTACAACAACGACGAAGAGCCCTGATCACCAAACACAGGAGGACAGAAGAAATTCCCTCCCCAGGTGAAAGCGGTGAATGCAATATACACAACCCATATTCCCAAACAGAAGCGTGAACCAAGGGACGTCTACACAATGGAGCCAGTCGCCCCGAAGCTCAATACATGGTCCTCTTGTCTGATCACTTTCGATCGTAGGGACCATCCTACCAAGATCCATTATGGCAGTTCGACCGCATTGGTCCTCGACCCCATCATTGACGGATTCCGCCTCACACGAGTCCTCATGGACGGTGGCAGCAGCTTGAACCTGCTCTATAAAGATACAGTCCGCAAAATGGGCATCGACCCCTCAAGGATCAAGCCCACAAAAACCACCTTCAAGGGTGTAATACTAGGTGTAGAGGCCTGTTGCATGGGCTCTATCACACTGAAAGTGGTCTTCGGATCTCCGGACAGTTACCGTATCGAAGAGTTAGTCTTCGACATCGCCCCCTTTCACAGTGACTATCAGGCACTTCTCGGATGAACCGCGTTTGCTCAGTTCAATGCGGTGCCACATTACGCCTACCGTAAACTCAAGATGCCCGGTTCGTGCGGCGTCATCACGGTTAATGGCAAGGCCCAACTCCCGGACACCGCCAAAAGAGTCCGAACTACTGCACAGTAGGACAGCCCGGCTCGCCCGGAGCTTAACTAAAACACTTTCGGCAAAAAGTTAAGACAAGCCACATACTACGGCTCAACCGCTCTGTGGCGCGAAACCATTTCTTACATTTTCTTTGCAGGTTCACCTCCGTGTAGGCCAGGACCGATGGCATGAAGACAGTTCGAGCGCGCAAGGGAATCTCTAGATATTCCCCTTCATGATTATCCGACCACACTCGAATTTGCATACACCTTCCTCCCGCCTGGCCTCAGCAGGTTCCGCAGTCATATTTCTTTTCATCACATTACATGTACTCATACGCATTGATGTATTATTCAAATACAAAATGTGAGTTTATATGATGCTTTTCTTATTAAAACTCTTTTGTCGAAAGGCAGCGGCATTCTGCGTTATGCCTCAATATGCCAGGGGGTTCTTTATACCCATAATATGGCAATAAAGTCCAAACACCTTCACGGCAGTTCGGCACCCCAAACTTATAGCATTATATGCATCAGATCCGAATCATGTCTTGGGTCAATAGTTGGGTTTGCCCGGCTCCTATGTTTTGGTACCTTACGTTCCGCTATATCGAGTAAGGTAGCATAGGGAGAACTACTGTGATTGTGTCCCGGTTCTCCCGGACGAGCACCTCAGTAGAGAAAGCCGAAAGCTGACTGTCATGATGCAGCGAGAGCTGGTCAACTGTTCGAGAGGTTGTAAAATCTTTAAGGATTTCTTCCGCACAATGCCATAACCAATGTAGCGTGCGAGGGATCGGTCTTTTTCCAATTAGGCGCCCGTAAAGCCCCTCGCGCGGTCTTCCGAACACCAGGGGCTGCTCCTACCTTCCTTTTAAAACCCCTATGGCTAAGTGAGAGTGATAAAGCCCTATAGTCTGATTGCCTGGTTCGCTGTGCTAAACACCTCCTTCAAGGACCCAAAACTAGGATAAAGAGTGTTCAGGCTTATCCCGAACACCCCCGTACTTACTACGTGGGGGCAGAAGCTAACGACTCGCCAACTCTCAAGATTAGTATATGAAACGGCTGCACAGGAGGAAAAACTTTCAAACAACAAGCAATAGATGATAGAAATGATCTTGTTCAAATATTACAAAGGACAAACATGACCGCATTCATGGAAATATAATGTCCTTGGTGCATTGCTCCGCCGGAAGGCGGGCCCCTTTCAAGACCCCTTCATAATACAACTCGGGGTTGCGGTGCTCCTTTCCCTCCGGCGGTCCCTCGGTCATCAGCTTTTCTGCATCCATCTTCCCCCAATGCACCTTTGCACGGGCAAAGGCCATTCGCGCACCTTCTATGCAGACCGACCGCTTAATGACTTCAAGTCGAGGGCAGGTACTCACAATTCGCTTCACGAGCCCGAAGTAACTGCTTGGAATCGGCTCGGCAGGCCACAACCAGATAATCAAATCCTTCATGGCTAGCTCGGCCACCTTATGCAGTTCGACCAGCTACTTCAGCTGATCGGAAAACGGCACCGGATAATTCGGCGCCAGATACTGCATCCAAAAGAGCTTATCCACAGTATTCCTCTCTTCGGCTCGGTAGAATTGGGCAGCGTCAAATATGCTACGTGGCAGCAGCTCCGCAAATACCCCTAGAGAAATCAGAATTTAAACTCTCAACTTGATTTTCTCCTTTCAAATACCCGCTTTGTGCAGAAAAAGCCTTACCAGCCGCAATCTTCCTCGCCTCCTGGATTTCTCTCAGGGCACCTTGGTCTTCCCCCCGGGCATCACTTGCGGCTTGGCGAGCCTGGGAGAGTTCGGATTCTATCCCTGTTAAACTCTGCTCCAAGTTCTCGCATTTCTGGACGGCCTCTTGAAGCTCGCGCCCAGCCTCAATAACTCTGGCCTCGTGCTTCTCACGAAGAGCCTGCTCTGCGGCTGCCTTCTTCTTGGCTACGACCACAACCTTTCTAAGAGCCTCAATTTCGGCCGTCGCCCCTAGAGCACATTACAAAAATATTTTCATCATGCACACATATTCATTTGTGCTAAATAAAGAAGGTTTCTGCATACCTTGATTATCCTCTAACTGTCTCTTCACTTGGCCAAGTTCTCCTTCGGCCCGCTCCAGACTATGCCTCAGTCCGGATACTTCCACAGCATGAGAGGCGGCAGTCGCTACAGATACCTACTGATTAAAAAGAGTGATAGATATCATTAAGTGAGTCTCCTGCGAGCATAAATTTGATCCTTCGTCCGGTTCTTTCTTTCACCGAACAGTGTATCAGGGGCTGCTATCTATACCATGACACTCTCCCAAACCACATAAAACATACCTCAAAGCCTCTTATGAGGCTGATATAGGATTCATTCAGTCCACTCTCAGCGGACTGAATCTTCTCAATCACCGCACCCATAAGGGCACGGTGTTCATCAGCGATGGAGGCACCCTTCAGCGCCGCCAATAAAGTATCTGGCACCTTTGGTTGGACAGAGGCGGCCGGTGGGGCAGGTATACCTCCTCCAGCTGACGGACGCCGTCTGTCTGACTCTGGGACCTTATGGGTCTATAGAATTGTGTCCGGATGGGGGCCAGATTCAAGATGACCCCCGCCGTCGATGCACATGAGAGCTTTCTCTCCCGTGTGTCCGGCCCCTGAAGTATGGCCTCCTGGCGCCGCCTTTGCGATCTTTTCCCCTCCTCCGTGGCATGGGTTCTTCTTGACTAAACCTCGGTTTCATTCATATGTTTGGACGAGGAGGCCTTCGGGGGTGTTCCACTCTCCATCGCATCTGAACCCAGCAAATCTTCTGACGAGGATTGTTTGGCGCGGGGCTTCGCCGGACTGAAAAAAGCACGGCTCAGATTAGAATATCATGCCATGACGAGTCTGACGCATGAGTGTGTTCGGATTTTATACTCACGAGTTCACCAGGGGCTCGGCCCTGGGATCCCACTCCGGGCCGCTATCGGTGGTGCCGGTGGACTCCTCTTGAAGAGGAGTTTTTCCCCTCTTAGGTGACTCGGCCTCCAAGGATGTTCAGGCCGTCCTTTTCTTTCTTCCCCCCGCGGGGGATTCGTCTCCTTCCTCCTCCCCATCCTCTTCGGAGGAAGAATGGGCATTGGAATCTTCAGATCTTGTGTCCAAAGCGCCACGACAACGGAGGCCGCCCCTGGTCTTCTTGGCCTCCTTTTCGGCCTTCTTCAGTGCCTTGTAAGGCGCCGGGACCAACATCTTTGTCAGAAGTGGGCCAGCCGGTTCTTCTGGCAGCTGGGCCGGACAGTAGACCCGCCCTGCCTTCTTCGCCTAGCCCTAGGAAATTTGGGGGAAACACTTCAAGCATTTTCTTAACGGATATAAGAATGAAACATATGAATTGTCAACGAACAATCACTTACCGAACTTGCCGGGCGGGACAGTTGGTACATGCGGTCCTCGGCGGAGTCCGGCCATGATTTGCTGGACTTGAAAAGCACCTTTCGGATGTCCTTATGCGAGTATACAAAGAGCTCTGACAAGGTCTGGTGCTTGGCCGGGTCGAACTCCCATAGATTGCAAGCCCGGTGTTGACAAGGTAGAATTTGGCGAACTAACATCACCTGGACTACATTGATGAGCTTGATGTTCTTTTCTTCCATGTCTTGGACGCGCGTCTGGAGCTCTGATAGCTCGTCAGACGAAGCCCAGTTCAGGCCCTTCTTGGGCCAGGACATAAGTCGCAGGGGGTACCGGATCTGAACTCTGGGGCGGTGGCCCATTCCTTGCCACGCGACTCGGTGATGTAGAACCACTGCTGGTGCCATTCCTTGACGGAATCATTGAAAGCACATGTTGGCCATGTAACGTTGGGCATCTTGCTCACCATGGCACCTCCTCATTCGGCATGCTCGCTGCTCACTACCTTGGGATTCACATTAAAAACCTTCAGCCATAAGCCGAAGTGCGGCGGGACGTGGAGAAAGGCCTCGCACACGACGATGAATGTCGAGATATTGAGGAAAGAATTGGCGGATAGATCATGAAAATCAATCCCATAATAGTACATGATGCCGCGAACAAATGGGTGGAGGGGGAACCCTAGCCCGCAGACAAAATGAGGGAGGAATACCACCCTCTCGTGGGGTTCCAGGGTGGGGACGATTTGCCCCGCCGTCGGAAGACGGTGGCCGATTCTCTTGGCCAAATACCCTGCCCCCCCCCCCGAAGCTTTTTGATATCCTTCTCCCGGACGGTAGAGGCCATCCACTTGCCTCCTGCTCCAGATCCGAACATTTTCGGGAAACCTTTTTGATGAAGAAGGCGAATGCTTGAGCGCTAGGGCTTGAGCAAGAAGGGATGGATGCGCATAGGAAGAAGGCGTGGGTGAAAGAGGGAGTTCTTATCCCCTTATAAAGGTAGCGGAGATCCTGCGCCTCCCCACTTGCCCGTTAAAATCGCTTATTCCCCAAGCGCCACGATTGATAGCACGGTTGGGTTACCCACGCCCATATTGATGAGAATCCCGCGATGAGGGGACGCAATCTCTGCTTCGACAAGACGTGCCGATAAAACCGCCTCGCAATATGTGCAGTGGCAGGTTGTGAAAAACGGTTCAAATAGGCCGGGCCGTGGCGTGATGTCACATTATAAAAAGTTGTCAGCAGATTAGATTTGTGGAATATTGTGCTCCCTACGGTGGTATGTGGAATTTGTTTTGCAGAGCCAGACACGATTCTTGTGTTCAAAATCTTATATGGAGCATTCGGAGAAGGAACCCGCCTTGCAATGCCGAAGACAATCTGCGCGCCGGACTCATCGTCATTGAAGCCTGGTTCAGGGGCTACTAAGGGAGTCCTGTATTAAGGGGTCCTCGGACAGCCGGACTATATACTTTGGCCAGACTGTTGGACTTTGAAGATACAAGATTTAAGACTTTGTCCCGTGTCCGGATGGGACTCTCCTTTGCGTGAAAGGCAAGCTTGTCAATTCGGATATATAGATTTCCTTCTCTGTAACCGACTCTCTGTAACCCTAGCCCCCTCCGGTGTCTATATAAACCGGAGGGTTTAGTCTGTAGGACAACAACAATCATAATCATAGGCTAGCTTCTAGGGTTTAGCCTCTACGATCTCGTGGTAGATCAACTCTTGTAATACTCATATCATCAAGATCAATCAAGCAAGAAGTAGGGTATTACCTCCATCGAGACGGCCCGAACCTGAGTAAAACATCGTGTCCCCTGCCTCATGTTACCGTTAGCCTTAGATGCACAGTTCGGGACCCCCTACCTGAGATCCCCCAGTTTTGACACCGACAGAGGGGGAGGGGGCCATCCACCCTAGGCGTGCCCCATGAGGAGTCCTACTCCCACCGGGAGTAGGACTCCCCCCTTCCAAGTGGGAGTATAGGAGAGGAGAGGGAAGGAGGGAGAGGAGGAAAGGAAAGGGGGGCGCCGCTCCCCCTCCTTGTCCAATTTGGACTGGGCGGGGGGAGGGGGCGCATGTCTGCCCTTGGCCGCCCCTCCTCTTCTCCACTAGGGCCCAAAAGGCCCATTAGTCTCCCCGTGGGGTTCCGGTAACCCCCCGGTACTCCGGTATATCCCTGATACTCCCCGAAACCATTCCGGTGTACGAACATAGTCGTCCAATATATCAATCTTTATGTCTCGACCATTTTGAGACTCCTCGTCATGTTCGTGATCACATCCGGGACTCCGAACTACCTTCGGTACATCAAAACATATAAACTCATAATATAACCATCATCTAACTTTAAGCGTGCGGACCCTACCGGTTCGAGAACTATGTAGACATGACCGAGACACGTCTCCGGTCAATAGCCAATAGCGGAACCTGGATGCTCATATTGGCTCCCACATATTCTACGAAGATCTTTATCGGTTAAACCGCATAACAACATACAGTGTTCCCTTTGTCATCGGTATGTTACTTGCCCGAGATTCGATCGTCGGTATCTCAATACCTAGTTCAATCTTGTTACTGGCAAGTCTCTTTACTCGTAACGTAATGCATCATACCGTAACTAACTCATTAGATACATTGCTTGCAAGGCTTATAGTGATGTGCATTACCGAGAGGGCCCAGAGATACCTCTCTGACAATCGAAGTGACAAATCCTAATCTCGAAATACGTCAACTCAACAAGTACCTTCGGAGACACCTGTAGAGCACCTTTATAATCACCCAGTTACGTTGTGACGTTTGGTAGCACACAAACTCATGAAGAAAGCAATAGTCATAGGAACATGTATAAGTCATGAAGAAAGCAATAGCAACATACTAAACGATCAAGTGCTAAGCTAACGAAATGGGTCAAGTCAATCACATCACTCTCCTAATGATGTGATCCCATTGATCAAATGATAACTCATATCCATGGTTAGGAAACTCAACCATCTTTGATCAATGAGCTAGTCAAGTAGAGGCATACTAGTGACACTATGTTTGTCTATGTATTCACAAATGTATTATGTTTCTGATTAATACAATTCTAGCATGAATAATAAACATTTATCATGATATGAGGAAATAAATAATAACTTTATTATTGCCTTAAGGGCATATTTCCTTCAAGCATAAATATCTGACAGAATATTTTACATGTTTCAGAGAAATGAAGAACTGCTATGTGTTGAGAGAAAGATTCTCATTGATTCAACTAGGATCATCCACTCGCATGGTGTCGAGTTGGGAAGCCAAGTCCCCCTGCAGATCTCGAGTTGCTGCTGGAAGCTGCTAGGGTTATCAAGTGTCGTTTCTATTAGGAATGCACCACTCACCGTTGATTCGATGAAATTGCAAGGGCGCGGTGGTAACTGCGAGTTGTCAATTTTTTTTGGATTGTGCGTTTTGTTTGAGCACATCGTCAGCAAACAGCAAATACACGATGACAACTACTTAAACGTTCTATAGTAGAGTAGCCAGTATACATGATGCATACATTCAGCTTGATCTCTATGACATCTGATGCGCTAGGATAGGGAAGGAAGAGATATTGGTTGAGATTACATGTACGGTTTAAACAGCCTTATCTGCTAACAGAGTATACATTCATTTGTACTGGTTTTGTCATCATGGTGGTAGTTTGCTTTGCATTGTTCACTCGGTTTTTTGTCTACACGTTGGCCATGCGATCTAGAAATAGCATCTTCAACCGGATTCTCGCTTCCCCATGCCTAACCGAAATGTTGGGGCTGCCTGGCACCCTCCATGTGCAACTCGGGGCAAATTTAGGGCCGTTCGGACGCGTTCGTCATGTCTAACAAATCACTAGGACCCACGAGAAAACTCATCAATACGCCATGGAGCTCACCAATGTGCTTCCTGCACTCATGGCTTTGTACCAGGGTCAAGCACTGGCAATTTAAACCGGACAACAAGCCAAACCGCCGCCCTCACCTTTTTCACGTTGCCCTCTAGTTTACATCGTTTTCGCATCCCTGTCCAGTCCCCGGCGGTTGATCTAATCGCCTCCGGGTTGGACATGCGGACACCACCGTCAGCGTGGACGGTAGGCACCCCCACCTCTCGATGGAGGAAGAGAGGGAGCAGTTCTGCCTCGCCATGGAGGCCGTGTTGGAGGTGCAGCTCAAGGCAGAGCGCGCAGACACCGCCGCCTTCACCAAGATCTTCGTTGACCTTCGTTGCAGAAAACCATACCACCCTCAAGTCCATCGAGGATGAGCATGTGGTGATGAAAAAACCGACATAGAATATTCATCAACGAGCGAGAGCAAGGCTAGACCTTTGCAGATCAGGACGAGCATATGCCTCCCGCCACTACTAGGGAAAAGCCTAGCAGTAGCGCGGGTTCTTGGCCTATAAGTAGCGCGGATGACCGCGCTACTGATACAACGATACAACTAAAGGTTAGCAGTAGCGCTTGTTGGCATGCGCTACTGTTGTATCTACTTAGTAGTAGCGTGTGCGCCAACAACCGCTACTGGTAATTACTAGTAGCGCTTCTCTTTGTCCGCACTACTACTATTATTCTGTATTCTATTTCTTTTTAATTTTAGGTCGTATTCATACACATTTATACAAGTTTTCATACAGTAGCAATTTAGAGATTGTTTTACATTATAACAAGTTATTAAATTACTAGGTGAAAGAACAGCGGATTAGTTTCAAATGGATGGATCCTAAGTGACCAAGTCATCGATTATCACGATAATCCATGACTTGATCACTTAGGATCCATCCACTTAAAACTAATTCACGGTTCTTTCACCCAATGATATAATAACGTACTCATCATCATCATCATCATCATCATATTAATATAAAAACTCTTGCATCATATCATCACCAACAACACTAGCTAATAATCATCATAGTTATTACCACCAACACTATTTAATCATCATAGTCATAGCTAATTACCACCAACACTAGCTAATAATAATCATCATAGTCATCACCACCTACACTCATTCTAGCTAGATAATCACTCCTACTGCTCTCTCTCAGGTAAAATAGCATCATATTGAAGCATGCAGATGAACCTGTCTCCTAATTGTGGGTTGCGCTTCTGATTGCTGCCCCCTAGTACTTCTCTGCGGTCCTTCATAATTTTGTTCCAGTCTTTGACTATTAAGAATTGCTCGCTTCTAGAAATCCTGAATGCACTCATGTGCAATGTAGGATGTCTTGGCCGTATGCTAACCATGGACATGCGACCTTTAGCCTCGATCAACTGATGCACTACTATCATCGGGAGTCCCTGTTGAAGAACATCACAGTAACATACTTAGCAATGAAGTTTAGCTTAAAAATAATGTATGCAAAAGATGCATTGAGGACAAATAGTAAAAATCTTACCACCTTTCCTAAATAAATGTGACCGTAGTTCATTACGAACACTATTGGTCGCACGTTTTGAGTACTAAGATTTCCAAGTTTAGGAAAATAATTTGTCTTGACAGTATGAAGATCCTCAAGCCATGAAACATAATAACTTATCTCCTCGCAGTTAGTTCAGCCCCGGGACAATAGTAGGTCATGTCTACCAAGCACCGGACATGTTTGCTTGATTGGAATAAGCTGTCAATAGAAATTAGTTGTCAAATATTTTTGAATAAACAATATCCAAGACATAAATATGGTTGAGAAACTCACATAATGGTAGAACTGAAGGTGTCTGCACATCGAATGAGATGTCGATATTATCTTCAATATCATCTTCCGGACGAATATCAAAGGTGATAAGCATATCAGGCTCAAATGCATAAGCCTTGCATAGTGCTCTCCATTGTTTGCATTCAAAATGGGTGTAGGTTTCTGTATTGTATAATTTTGCGGCAAAACTATAACCATGCTCGGTCCTCAAGTTAACTCTTTTTGCCTCCATAGTTTCCATAGTACTGAAACCAACCTTATCCAAGACATATATTCTCGCATGGCAGGGGATACGCTAGTAGAATAGTAAAAAAAATTAAATTATAAGTTGAAGCCAAAGAAGCAGAAGTCATGCTTAATTACGAAAAAAAACTTGTCGTTGTGACTTACTGTATGCACTTCGAAGGTGTCATCCAGCTTGATGCTGAAGCGCCTACCACCAACTAGGTGAGGCTTGTCGAACAGGCCACGCTCATCTTCGCAGTATTCGCACATACCGAATTCCTTTTTGTTGTCAGACATTTCCTATGTTCATAGTTGAAACATTAAGTAAAAATTGACCGAAGGCAACTAACAGGAAACTCAACACACAGATCACTATTACTCAATATGTAGCGCATTGACTTTAGGTCTGTCGAGTCTTCCTTCCTAAACTCTCATCTCACGTATATGGTGGGCAATCCCTCTCTGATATTGTGACCGTCGGTGATGGTCGCTACTCATCCTTTCCCTAGTATGCTACAAATATCTAGCACAAGGAAAAGAAAGAGAAGCGACCCCCACGAAAATAGTCGGCATTCTTCTTCTCTCATATACGGTGGACACTCCCTCACCGTTTCGACCGTCAATGATGGTCGCTACTCCTTCTTCCCCTAGTGCTTAACAAAGGTCTAGCACAAAGAGAAGAAGGAGAAGCGACCCCCACGACAACAATCGGCATTCTTCCTCTCTCAAATATATATATGGTGGACAGTCTCCCTCACTAAAAGACACACAAGGAGCCGAAACAGACCTAAAGTCAACCTGTTCCATATATCAAGCAATGACATAAAAAATGCGCTATGTTTTGCCGAAATATCATCGAATTCCCGTTCTAGCAGATCACAAGCACTCGATATGCCCTACATTGTAGCACAAGTCATGCTAAAATTGATGAAAATTTTTGGCATGACCTTTGCTAAAGACAAGACATATCGAGCGTCTGAAATTTGCCGGTACGGAAACGAATCAACATTCCGGCAAAACATAGGACACTCGGAGGCACATTGCAAACAAGAACACCAAGACATCCTCTATATTCAGAATGCATCATCATCGCCATCAATGATATGGCAACTATATAGCACTAGCATTTTCATCATCAACATTTACAACACATTATCATTTGGCTATTCTCACCTAGAGGTCTTAAGGGGTCGACGATGGGGACAACTGCGGCGATGAGGTAGGGGCAAACTTGATTTCTGCATAAACAAAATATATTAACCACTTACTATAAATAAACTAATTCTATTGAGAACTTACTATAAATAAACTAATTATATTAAGCACTTGCTATAAATAAACTAGTTGTATTAAGAACTTAATATAAAGAACCTAGTTAGTTAACCTAGTTAACCTAGATAATTAACCTAATTAAACTAGTTAACCTAGCTAGCCAACCTAGTTAACCTAGCTAGTTTGAATTTTTACTAATTTACTAAAAGATTCTACTCTATGCAACAACAGAGTGAGGAGAGATGAGGGAGGGATGAGAGAGCAGGGGGTAGTGGGGGAGGGAGGATAGAGGAGGAGGGGAAGGAAGGAGGGAGGAGGAGGAGGGAGGAGAGAGGAGGAGGGGGCGGACGGCGGTGGGAGAAGGGGGCGACCGGAGGAGGAGGAGGGAGAGAGGAGAAGGGAAGAGGGAGGAGGAGGGAGGACGACACGGTGGGAGGAGGAGGGAAAGGAGGGAGGAGGGCATACCGAGGACGGCGGCGGCGATGAGGTGGCGACGGCAATGTGGCGGCGGCAGAGGAGCGAGGTAGCGGGGAGTAGTGAGGGGAAGAAGAGAAGATGGTCGGGGCAGGGGAGGAAAATTTGGGGATAAGTCCTGCATAGTAGTAGAGCATTACCAAGAAGAGCGCTACTGCTAAGTCCAATAGCAGTAGCTTGTCCATCTACCAGCGCTACTACTATACCTAGCCTGTCGGCAATGGTGTGGCAGTTATAGTAGTAGCGATTTTTGCGTGGAACGCGCTACTGCTAGTCACTTAGTAGTAGCGATCTTGTACGCAATGCACTACTGGTACATAGTAGTAGCGCATGTTTTTGACCACCGCTACTGGTAAGCTTCTGTGTATAAGGTTTTCCCTAGTAGTGCGCTGCAGTGACCATAAGACCGGTGTCTCCGTCGAGGGGGTCACCCCAATCTCGTCGGATGAGTAGATAGATTTTAGCTTGTACTTCTTCCGTACCATAATATAATACTCCCTCTGTTCACTTTTATAAGACCTTGAAGATATTACAAACAACGTGCAAAACAACCTGTTTTGAGTTGTCTGAAACGACTTACAAAATTGAACGGAGGGAGTAGCATTTTTGGACTACACGCTATTATATTATGGGGCGGAGGGAGTAGTTTGCAAACTTTATTTTTTGATGTAGTTGTATTTCGTTCCAATCTATGAAATCCTCCTGCGTAATTTAATAAGATGTTTTTATGTCAAGTTAAAGAAAAGAGAGTAGTTTGCAATTTATGAGTGGAATGTGCTTTGTAATTATAGTTTGCGTTATTTTAAGGGATGGAGAAGGTCCATAGTTCATGAAGACGTCTGTGACAACTTTGTCAATCTCAAGATGATGTGCCGGCTCAATTTCTCAAAGCACTACTGGAATCAGGATCTTTGCCGCCACCCAGCTCTCTGCCGTCACTACAAAAAAATACACTTCCGTGATGATACGTGTTTGTCACAGTAGGTCGCATTTTTTGTCATGCATGTACATCCATGACGATTTTATGACAGAATCAAGATAGTCATACATGTGCTGTCGTAGAAGTGTTTCATGACATTACCAAAATTATCATCATGGAAGTGTCCACTTCCATGACGATAAATCGCGCATCACAAAAGTGCTTTCGTCAAGGGTGACCGACACGTGGCATCCACTGTAATGGATCTCCGTTAAGCTATCGGGTCCGGTTTTGGATCCGATAACCCGTTAACAGCCCGGACCAATGGGGATTTTCCACGTATAAAATCATCATTGGCCGCAGGAAACACGTGTTGCCTCACTGTTGGGACATATGTCATCCACTCATTGGACAGGAGGCGCCTATGATAGGTCGACACATGGCACGGCCCAACAGTGGCCCATTCCGGTGAAAAAGGCCAGACCAGTAAAAATTAGCAGGCCGGCCGATATAAGGCCTACTTGTGTTAGGTCCATTTAAGCCCACGGCCCATACGAGATGTGCCAATTCAGCCCGTCGACGGCCCGTTAAAGATTTGACACCATTGCAGCCCATCGTCAATTCGAGCCCGTTAATAGCTTGCTATATATTTGGGCTCAATATCAGCCCGGTGAGATTTCGGCCTGTTAACGGCCCATTCAATGGATGGGCCAATTTTCAAGATGTACATCTTTCGGCCTTTTAGCGACCCATTCAAATGTTGGGCTAATTTCTGGCACGGCGTGTCTTTCAGCATGTTGATGGCCCATAAATCTGATGGGCCATTTGTAGTCGGACCTGAGTTTCGGCCTTTTAGCGGCCCATTTAGGTGTTGGGCCAATTTCCGGCCCAGTGTCACTTTCAGCCTGTTGACGGTCCATAAATCAGTTGGGCCATTTGTAGTCGGACCTGAGTTTTGGCCTTTTAGCGACCCATTTAAGTGTTGGGCCAATTCTCGGCCATGTGTGCCTTTCGGCCTGTTAACGGACCATAAATGAGTTGGGCCATTTGTAGTCGGACCTTAGTTTTGTCCTTTTAACGGCCCATGCCCTTCATGGTCCTATACCAGCCCGGTTTCTCTTTCGGCCTGCTGAAGGCCCACAACAAAGTTGGGCCATTTACAATACGACCTGACTTTCGGCCTCTTGGCGGCCCATGCTTTTCATGGTCCAGTACAAGCTCGCTATCTCTTTCGGCCTGCTAAGGGCCTACAGTATAGTTGGGCCATATGTAGCCCAAACTTAGTAACGGCCTGTTAATGGCCCGTGAAATAAATTGGGCCCACCTATTGCCCGCTTCGATGTCGGCCTGTTAACGACCCGGGCGATAAGAGGGATGACCATTAACTTTCAGCCTAGTAATGGCCCATTAACTTAGTGGGCCCACTAAAGTTCGTACATGTCTTTAGGCCAAATTAGATAATTTGAGCCCATTACGACAAGCAATTATGCACAGGAGCAAAACCGATCAAGCAAAGGAACGGCATACAGGGAATAACGTTGCACATCCAGCATATATTATAGGAAATTACATCCACTGGGCAATCAAAGATTGATGCCAGTGCAAATAAATGAGCAGAACCTAACCATCTACAACGTCACAATCTGCAACCTCAGCACAGATGACACCCATAAGCATGTGGGCAAGTTCTTGCTACTTTGCTACACTGTCTCTGAAAACATTGATCAGTTGTTGTGTCGCATGACTCCGCACCTCTGATTCATCCACCATTTCCATCAGTGCTTCAGCCATTAATTGGTTCACAAACATACATTTATTCCGTTGCATTCGAGACAGAGGATACTGAACAGATTCAGATGGTGATTTTGGCAGGCTTGTATTATTAATAGTGGAGTGTCTCGACCACTGCATCATAACATAAATTAGGACGGGAACCAAACAGATTAATCATGAGTTATTGCCATATTACCTGGCCTAGATTTACTGGAAAGAATAAATGGGGTTGCCTTGCTATTTTCATAGTTTGTCTTCTTATCTTCAGCAGCCCGCACAAAATTAACACAATAGGATTGCTATCATTGGCCAAGTCAGATAATAGGAAAGCAACATTGACACAACGAACGTTTAGGCAACTAGCCTAGACCAAATTAACACAATATGGCACAACTATCATCACCCAGGTAAGGTAATATGAAAGCAACAATGACACAATGAATGAATGGGCAACCAGAGAAGCACTACAATTCAGTAGTGTGTGTGATATGAGATAGTACAATCATGCAGCTTAGTATGCAAAACTACCAGACAATTTTCCTTACAAAAATCAACACTGGCGCCTTTAACATTTTGCTACAACTAATTTTAGATCAGATAAAGGTTAGATTCACACCGATTAACAAAATACATGCTGATGTAAAAATATAGTGATATACAACAGGTACTTACATCAGCATTGGAGCACAGAGAATTCCCGCGAGATATTTTCCTCGAATACGATCCCAATGGAGGAAGTCTTCTATCGTTTAACCTTATTTTCTAAAAGAGAGATGGGTAAGAAACATGTAGAAAATATGATCAGAATGCTATAAAATTTCATGATGCGGGGATACACACACGCTTCTTAGAATGGAGTTGACATTCTTTTGCTGGACTGGAGCAGACTAGTTCTTTGGCCACTGGAATCTGCTTATTATCAGTGGGAGTTGGTTTTCTCTGTGCTGGAGCAGTATCTATGGAGTTGGTTTATTATCTCCTAGCGTTTGGATCTTTTGCAAAGACCTGGTTTGTAACCCTTCAGATTCTAACATAGTTGTCTTCCCCTTGCATGCCTTATATAGAAGAATGGTGATTCAGTTATAAAACATGCTACAGCAGAGATGGAATAGGTACTGAAGAATAGAAAGGCATGACATATTGACATGTATTCCCTCCATCCAGAAATAAATGGATGGGTGTAGGCGTATTTCAGTTCTAGATACATCCAGTTTTATCCATTTCTGTGACATGTAATCCGGAAGGAGGGAGTATGATGTAAGAGCTAGGGATACGGCAGGACAACACAGTAAAAAAACACTGAAAAACCCACTGCAGAAGCAAAGTATTCAAACCCACTGATATGAGATAGTACACTCATGCAGCTCAGGATGCAAAACTACCACGCAGTTTTCCTTACAAAAATCAACATTGTGGCCTTTAATCATACATTTTGCTACAACTAAATTTAGATCAGATAAAGGTTGGATTCACGCTGATTAACAAAATACATGCTGATGTAAAAATATAATGATATACAACAGGTACTTACATCTACATAGGAGCACAGAGAATTCCTGCAAGAATCTTTCCTCATAAACGATACCATTACAGAAATTCTTCTATCTGTTAAGCTTATTTTCTAAAAGAGAGATGGGTAAGAAACATGTAGAAAATATGATCAACATGCTATAAAATTTCATGATGCAAGGATACGCACACGGTTCTTAGAATGGAGTTGACATATTTTTGCTGGACTGGAGCGGACTAGTTCTTTGGCCGCTGGAATCTGCTTATTATCAGTAGGAGTTGGGTTTCTCTGTGCTGGAGCAGTATCTATAAAAACTGGAGTTGGTTTATTATCTCCTGGCGTTTGGATCTTTTGCAAAGGCCTTGTTTGTAACCCTTTAGAGTTATAACATAGTCTTCTTCCTGTTGCATGCCTTGTATAGAAGAATGATGCTTTAACTATAAAACATGCAACGGTAGAGAGATGTAATAGGTACTGAAGAATAGAAAGGCATGACATATTGACATGTATTCCCTCCATCTGAAAAAAATGGATGGGTCTAGGCGTATTTCAGTTCTAGATACATCCTTTTTTATCCATTTCGGCGACATGTAATCCGGACGAAGGGAGTATGGTGTAAGAGCTAGGGATACGACAGGACAACACAGCAAAAAAAACACTAGTTAAATGTAAAATTGTATGCTAGCGGAATACATACAAAAATAACTAAGGCAACATACACATGTATGATTGGGAAACTAAGATGGCATTGCAATAGAGCACTAGAACAACACTTCAATGTAAAAAAACATGGTATGGTAGATAGATGAAGTACATACTGATGAATAACAATGCATAAGATATTCAGAAGCATGATGTCCAAATTAAGCAGATGGCATTGCGATAGAGTAGAATGACGGTACTTGAATTTGAAAACATGTTATCATGAATGGAATAGGTACTGAACACAGGAAGGCATGACATATTTACATGCATGATCAGCATGCTAAGCACATGGCATTGCAATAGAGTAGATACACTCCAGGACATTATATGGATGTTGTACCCATATCACAGGCCAAGTTAGAGCAAGGACCTTGTGGGGTGAAGAGGATTCATCATCTTTCTGCAAGTCTTCTAAAGAACGGCCTTTACATGTTCCATCTGTTGGGTAACGTAGTAATTTCAAAAAAAAAATTCATACGCACACGCAAGATCATGGTGATGGCATAGCAACAAGAGGGGAGAGTGTTGTCCACGTACCCTCGTAGACCGTAAGCGGAAGCGTTATGATAACGCGGTTGATGTAGTCGTACGTCTTCACAATCCGACCGATCCAAGTACCGAACGTACGACACCTCCGAGTTCAGCACACGTTCAGCTCGATGACGATCCCCGGGCTCCGATCCAGCAAAGCTTCGAGTATGAGTTCCGTCAGCACGACGGTGTGGTGACGATGATGATGCTCCATCGGCGCAGGGCTTCGCCTAAACTCCGCGATGATATGACCGAGGTGGAATATGGTGGAGGGGGGCACCGCACACGGCTAAGGAATGATCCGCAGATCAACTTGTGTGTCTATGGGGTGCCCCCTGCCCCCGTACATAAAGGAGGGAGGGGGGAGGCCGGCCGGCCCTTGTTGGGCACGCCAGGAGGAGGAGTCCTCCTCCTAGTAGGAGTAGGACTCCTCCTTTCCTACTCCTACTAGGAGGGGAAGGAAGGGGAAGAGGAGGGGAAGGAAAGAGGGGGGCGCCGCCCCCCTCCTAGTCCAATTCGGACCAGAGGGAGAGGGGGCGCGCGGCCCTTCCTGGCCGCCCCTCTCTCTTCCCACCAAGGCCCATGTGGCCCATTAACTCTCCGGGGGGGGGGGGTTCCGGTAACCCTCCGGCACTCCGATTTTCTCCGAAACCATCCGGAACACTTCCGGTGTCCGAATATAGTCGTCCAATATATCAATCTTTATGTCTCGACCATTTCGAGACTCCTCGTCATGTCCGTGATCACATCCGGGAATCGGAACAAACTTCGGTACATCAAAACTTGTAAACTGATAATTAAACTGTCATCGTAACATTAAGCGTGCGGACCCTACGGGTTCGAGAACTATGTAGACATGACCTAGAACTATTCTCGGTCAATAACCAATAGCGGAACTTGGATGCCCATATTGGTTCCTACATATTCTACGAAGATCTTTATCGGTCAAACCGCATAATAACATACGTTGTTCCCTTTGTCATCGGTATGTTACTTGCCAGAGATTTGATCGTCGGTATCCAATACCTAGTTCAATCTCGTTACCGGCAAGTCTCTTTACTCGTTCTGTAACACATCATCTTATAACTAACTCATTAGTTACAATGCTTGCAAGGCTTAGGTGATGAGTATTACCGAGAGGGCCCAGAGATACCTCTCCGACAATCGGAGTGACAAAACCTAATCTCGAAATATGCCAACTCAACATGTACCTTTGGAGACACCTGTAGTACTCCTTTATAATCAACCAGTTACGTTGTGACGTTTGGTAGTACCCAAAGTGTTCCTCCGGTGAACGGGAGTTGCATAATTCTCATAGTTACAGGAACATGTATAAGTCATGAAGAAAGCAATAGCAACATACTAAACGATCAAGTGCTAGGCTAACAGAATGGGTCATGTCAATCACATCATTCTCCTAATGATGTGGTCCCATTAATCAAATGACAACTCTTTTGTCCATGGCTAGGAAACATAACCATCTTTGATAAACGAGCTAGTCAAGTAGAGGCATACTAGTGACACTATGTTTGTCTATGTATTCACACATGTATTATGTTTCCGGTTAATACAATTCTAGCATGAATAATAAACATTTATCATGAAATAAGGAAATAAATAATAACTTTATTATTGCCTCTAGGGCATATTTCCTTCAGTCTCCCACTTGCACTAGAGTCAGTAATCTAGTTCACATCGCTATGTGATTTAACACCAATATTCACATCTGCATGTGATTAATACCCATAGTTCACATCATCATGTGATCAACACCCAAAGGGTTTACTAGAGTCAATTATCTAGTTCACATCGCTATGTGATTAACACCCAAAAGAGTACTAAGGTATGATCATGTTTTGCTCATGAGAGAAGCTTAGTCAACGGGTCTGTCATATTAAGAGCCGTATGTATTTCGCAAATATTCTATGTCCACAATGCTCTGCACGAAGCTACTCTAGCTAATTGCTCCCACTTTCAATATGTATCCAGATTGAGACTTAGAGTCATCTGGATTGGTGTAAAAGCTTGCATCGTTGTAATTTTTATGACGGGCTCTTTTATCACCTCCATAATCGAGAAACGTCTCCTTAGTCCTCACTAAGGATATTCTTGACCCATGTCCAGTGATCTACTTATTAGATCAAAATTGTATTCCTTTGCCAAACACAGAGCAAGGTATACAATAGGTCTGGTTCACAGCATAGCATACTTTGTAGAACCTATGACCCAAGCATAGGGAATGACTTTTCATTCTCTTTCTATTTTCTGCAATGGTCGGGTCTTGAGTCTTACTCAACTTCACACCTTGTAACACAAGCAAGAACTCCTTCTTTGACTGTTCCATTTTGAACTATTTCAAAAATTTATCAAGGTATGTACTCATTGAAAAATCTTATCAAGCGTCTTGATCTATCTATATAGATCTTGATGCTCAATGTGTAAGCAGCTTCATCGAGGTCTTGCTTTGAAAAACTCTTATTCAAGTATCCTTTCATGCTATCCAGAATTTCCATATCATTTCCAATTAACAATATGTCATCCACATATAATATTAGAAATGATACAGAGCTCCCACTCACTTTCTTGTAAATCCAGGCTTCTTCAAAAGTCTGTATAAAACCATATGCTTTGATCAACTCATCAAAGCATATATTCCAACTCCGAGATGCTTGCACCAGTCCATAGATGGATCACTGGATCTTGCACAATTTGTTAGCACCTTTAGGATTGACAAAACCTTCTGGTTGCATCATATACAACTCTTCTTTAAGAAAACCATTAAGGAATGCAGTTTTTTTTATCCATTTGCCAGATTTCATAAAATGCGGCAATTGCTAACATGATTCAGACAGACTTAAGCATAGATACGAGTGAAAAACTCTCATCGTAGTCAACATCTTGAACTTGTCGAAAACCTTTTGCGACAATTCTAGCTTTGTAGATAGTAACACTATCAGCGTCCGTCTTCCTCTTGAAGATCCATTTATTTAACATGGCTTGCTGATCATCGAGCAAGTCAATCAAAGTCCATACTTTGTTCTCATACATGGATCATATCTCAGATTTTATGGCCTCAAGCCATTTTGTGGAATCTGGGCTCATCATCGCTTCCTCATAGTTTGTAGGTTCATCATGGTCTAGTAACATGACTTCCAGAACATGATTACCGTACCACTCTGGTGCGGATCTTACTCTGGAAGACCTACGAGGTTTGGTAGCAACTTGATCTGAAGTTTCATGATCATCATCATTAACTTCCTCACTAATTGGTGTAGGAATCACTGGAACTGATTTCTATGATGCACTACTTTCCAATAAGGGAGAAGGTACAATTACCTCATCAAGTTCTACTTTCCCCCCAGTCACTTCTTTTGAGAGAAACTTCTTCTCTAGAAAGGATCCATCTTAGCAATGAATAACTTGCCTTCGGATCTGTGATAGAAGGTGTACCCAATAGTTACCTTTGGGTATTCTATGAAGACGCACTTCTCCGATTTGGGTTCGAGCTTATCAGGTTGAAAACCTTTTTCATATAAGCATCGCAATTCCAAACTTTAAGAAACGACAGCTTAGGTTTACTGCTAAACCATAGTTCATACGATGTCGTCTTAACGTATTTAGATGGTGCCCTTTTAACATGAATGCAGCTGTCTCTAATGCATAACCCCAAAACGATAATGGTAAATCAGTAAGAGACATCATAGATCGCACCATATCCAATAAAGTGCAGTTACGACGTTCGTACACACCATAACATTGTGGTGTTCCAGGTGGCATGAGCTGTGAAACTATTCCACATTGTTTTAATTGAAGACCAAACTCGTAACTCAAATATTCGTCTCCACGATCAGATCGCAGGAACTTTATTTTCTTGTTACGATGATTTTTCCACTTCACTCTGAAATTCTTTGAACCTTTCAACTATTTCAGACTTATGTTTCATCAAGTAGATATACCCATATCTGCTCAAATCATCTTGTGAAGGTCAGAAAAAAACAATACTTGCCACGAGCATCAACACTCATTGGATCGCACACATCGGTATGTATTATTTCCAATAAGTCAGTAGCTTGTTCCATTGTTTCGGAGAATGGAGTTTTAGTCATCTTGCCCAAAAGGCACGGTTCGCAAGCATCAAATGATTCATAACCAAGTGATTCCGAAAATCCATCTTTATGGAGTTTCTTCATGCGCTTTACACCGATATGACCCAAACGGCAGTGCCACAAATAAGTTGCACTTATAATTATCAACTTTGCATCTTTTGGCATCAATATTATGAATATGTGTATCACTATGATCGAGATCCAACAAACTATTTTCATTGGGTGTATGACCATCAAAGGTTTTATTCATTTAAACAGAACAACAATTATTCTCTGACTTTAAATGAATAACCGTATTGCAATGAACATGATCAAATCATATTCATGCTCAACGCAAATGCCAAATAACATTTATTTAGGTTTAACACTAATCCCGAAAGTATAGGGAGTGTGCGATGATGATCATATCAATCTTGGAACCACTTCCAACACACATCGTCACTTCACCCTCAACTAGTTTTTGTTTATTCTGTAACTCCTGTTTCGAGTTACTAATCTTAGCAACCGAACAAGTATCAAATACTCAGGGGTTACTATAAACACTAGTAAGGTACACATCAATAACATGTATATAAAATATACCCTTGTTCACTTTGCCATCCTTCTTATCCACCAAATATTCAAGGCATTTCCGCTTCTAGTGACTATTTCCTTTGCAGTATAATCACTCAGTTTTAGGCTTTGGTCCAGCTTTGGGCTTCTTCACGGGAGTGACAACTTGCTTGCCATTCTGCTTGAAGTTCCCTTTCTTTCCCTTTGCCCTTTTCTTGAAACTAGTGGTCTTGTCAATCATCAACACTTGATGCTCTTTCTTGATTTCTACCTTCGTTGATTTCAACATCACAAAGAGCTTGGGAATCACTTTCGTCATCCCTTGCATATTATAGTTCATCACGAAGTTCTATAACTTGGTGATGGTGACTAGAGAATTCTGTCAATCACTATTTTATCTGGAAGATTAACTCCCACTTGATTCAAGCGATTGTAGTACCCAGACAATCTGAGCACATGCTCACTAGTTGAGCGATTCTCCTCCATCTTTTAGCTATAGAACTTGTTGGAGACTTCATATCTCTCAACTCGGGTATTTGCTTGAAATATTAACTTCAATTCCTGGAACATCTCATATGGTCCATGACGTTCAAAACATCTTTGAAGTCCCGATTCTAAGCCGTTAAGCATGGTGCACTAAACTATCAAGTAGTCATCATATTGAGCTAGCCAAACGTTCATAACGTCTGCATCTGCTCCTGCAATAGGTCTGTCACCTAGCGGTGCATTAAGGACATAATTCTTCTGTGCAGCAATGAGGATAAACCTCAAATCACGGATCCAATCCGCATCATTGCTACTAACATCTTTCAACACAATTTTCTCTAGGAACATATCAAAATAAACATATGAAAGCAACAACGCAAGCTATTGATCTACAACATAATTTGCAAAATACTACCAGGACTAAGTTCATGATAAATTTAAGTTCAATTAATCATATTACTTAAGAACTCCCACTTAGATAGACATCTCTCTAGTCATCTAAGTGATCACGTGATCCAAATCAACTAAACCATGTCCGATCATCACGTGAGATGGAGTAGTTTCAATGGTGAACATCATTATGTTGATCATATCTACTATATGATTCACGCTCGACCTTTCGGTCTCCGTGTTCCGAGGCCATATCTGTATATGCTAGGCTCGTCAAGTTTAACCTGAGTATTCCGCGTGTGCAACTGTTTTGCACCCATTGTATTTGAACGTAGAGCCTATCACACCCGATCACCACGTGAGATGGAGTAGTTTTCAATGGTGAACATCACTATGTTGATCATATCTACTATATGATTCGCGCTCGACCTTTCGGTCTCCGTGTTCCGAGGCCATATCTGCATATGCTAGGCTCGTCAAGTTTAACCTGAGTATTCTGCGTGTGCAAAACTGGCTTGCACCCATTATCGATGGACGTAGAGCTTATCACACCCGATCATCACATGGTGTCTGGGCACGACGAACTTTGGCAACGGTGCATACTCAGGGAGAACACTTCTTGATAATTTTAGTGAGAGATCATCTTAAAATGCTACCGTCAATCAAAGCAAGATAAGATGCATAAAGGATAAACATCACATGCAATCAATATAAGTGATATGATATGGCCATCATCATCTTGTGCTTGTGATCTCCATCTCCGAAGCACCGTCATGATCACCATCGTCACCGGCGCGACACCTTGATCTTCATCGTAGCATCGTTGTCGTCTCGCCAACTATTGCTTCTATGACTATCGCTACCGCTTAGTGATAAAGTAAAGCAATTACGGGGCGTTTGCATTTCATACAATAAAGCGACAACCATATGGCTCCTGCCAGTTGCCGATAACTTCGGTTACAAAACATGATCATCTCATACAATAAAATATAGCATCACGTCTTGACCATATCACATCACAACATGCCCTGCAAAAACAAGTTAGACATCCTCTACTTTGTTGTTGCAAATTTTACGTGGCTGCTACGGGCTTTTAGCAAGAACCATTCTTACCTACGCATAAAAACCACAACGATAGTTTGTCAAGTTGGTGCTGTTTTAACCTTCGCAAGGACCGGGCGTAGCCACACTCGATTCAGCTAAAGTGAGAGAGACAGACACCCGCCAGCCACCTTTAAGCACAAGTGCTCGTAACGGTGAAACCAGTCTTGCGTAAGCGTACGCGTAATGTCGGTCCGGGCCGCTTCATCTCACAATACCGCCGAACCAAAGTATGACATGCTGGTAAGCAGTATGACTTGTATCGCCCACAACTCACTTGTGTTCTACTCGTGCATATAACATCAACGCATAAAACCTAGGCTCGGATGCCACTGTTGGGTAACGTAGTAATTTCAAAAAAAAAATCCTAAGCACACGCAAGATCATCGTGATGGCATAGCAACGAGAGGGGAGAGTGTTGTCCACGTACCCTCGTAGACCGTAAGCGGAAGCGTTATGATAACGCGGTTGATGTAGTCGTACGTCTTCACGATCCGACCGATCCAAGTACCGAACGTACGGCACCTCCGAGTTCAGCACACGTTCAGCTCGATGACGATCCCCGGGCTCCGATCCAGCAAAGCTTCGGGGATGAGTTCCGTCAGCACGACGGCGTGGTGACGATGATGATGCTCCACCATCGCAGGGCTTCGCCTAAACTCCGCGATGATATGACCGAGGTGGAATATGGTGGAGGGGGGCACCGCACACAGCTAAGGAACGATCCGCAGATCAACTTGTGTGTCTATGGGGTGCCCCCTACCCCCGTATATAAAGGAGGGAGGGGGGAGGCCGGCCGGCCCTTGTTGGGCGCGCCAGGAGGAGGAGTCCTCCTCCTAGTAGGAGTAGGACCGCTCCTTTCCTACTCCTACTAGGAGGGGAAGGAAGGGGAAGAGGAGGGGAAGGAAAGAGGGGGGCGCCGCCCCCCCCCCCCCTCCTAGTCCAATTCGGACTAGAGGGAGAGGGGGCGCGCGACCCTTCCTGGCCGCCCCTCTCTCTTCCCACCAAGGCCCATGTGGCCCATTAACTCTCCGGGGGGGGGGGGGTTCCGGTAACCCTCCGGCACTCCGGTTTTCTCCGAAACCACCCGGAACACTTCCGGTGTCCGAATATAGTCGTCCAATATATCAATCTTTATGTCTCGACCATTTCGAGACTTCTCGTCATGTCTGTGATCACATCCGGGACTCCGAACAAACTTCGATACATCAAAACTTGTAAACTGATAATTAAACTGTCATCGTAACATTAAGCGTGCGGACCCTACGGGTTCGAGAACTATGTAGACATGACCTAGAACTATTCTCGGTCAATAACCAATAGCGGAACCTGGATGCCCATATTGGTTCCTACATATTCTACGAAGATCTTTATCGGTCAAACCGCATAACAACATACGTTGTTCCCTTTGTCATCGGTATGTTACTTGCCAGAGATTTGATCGTCGGTATCCAATACCTAGTTCAATCTCATTACCGGCAAGTCTCTTTACTCGTTCTGTAACACATCATCTTATAACTAACTCATTAGTTACAATGCTTGCAAGGCTTTGGTGATGAGTATTACCGAGAGGGCCCAGAGATACCTCTCCGACAATCGAAGTGACAAAACCTAATCTCGAAATATGCCAACTCAACATGTACCTTCGGAGACACCTGTAGTACTCCTTTATAATCACCCAGTTACGTTGTGACGTTTGGTAGTACCCAAAGTGTTCCTCCGGTAAACGGGAGTTGCATAATTCTCATAGTTACAGGAACATGTATAAGTCATGAAGAAAGCAATAGCAACATAATAAACGATCAAGTGCTAGGCTAACGGAATGGGTCATGTCAATCACATCATTCTCCTAATGATGTGATCCCATTAATCAAATGACAACTCTTTTGTCCATGGCTAGGAAACATAACCATCTTTGATAAACGAGCTAGTCAAGTAGAGGCATACTAGTGACACTATGTTTGTCTATGTATTCACACATGTATTATGTTTCCGGTTAATACAATTCTAGCATGAATAATAAACATTTATCATGAAATAAGGAAATAAATAATAACTTTATTATTGCCTCTAGGGCATATTTCCTTCACCATCATATTGGGTATCACTGAAATCAAGTTTATTGGCCTTTACATTGCTCCGTGAGGTTCTTGTGGATATATCAGTGTGTGCAATTATATCTGACATGCATGGAAGACAACTAGTAGTTAGATTTATGTAATGAGTGCCTGTAGGAGACGACATAAATAGTAGGACTGGGGTTAACTAGCAGCAACAGGTCTCATAAACTAAAGGGAGAACATAGATGAAAGCTACATAATATGTATTGTTTGTATTCGAGATTAACTAGATGGAACACAAAAGTATTAAAGAACAACATAGGTAATACTAGAAGTGGTATAATACTATAATCACCAGCCTGTGGGATAGCATTGGCTGATGGATGATAACTATGGAACAACGTTACCTAAAGAACAAGTATCTTAGCTGAACTATGGAACAACGTTAACTCCTGAACAAGACCCGTAAGAGATCAGCATGAATATACAGTGAAATGTGATGATCTATTTTCCATGCTTAGATGAATAACAAAGCCATAAATGTTACACACAAGTAAGATGAGGGTACAACCTATCTGGCTGGCATCCATAGGAGTGAGCATCATGTGCTGACTTGTCGATGGCCCTACAGTTGTTGTGGATGTCCAGGTCGGGCACGCGCATTCGATGCAGGGAACTGTTGAGTGGGGACTATAACTCCCTTTTGGTGTATGCTTCCTTGTTGGAGCAGCTGCGGTGAGTCGGAAGACGATGTGTCTGAAGATGCAGATAATGCATAATGTTAAGAACAACACATCTCTTTGATATGAAGAAATACACTAAGAGATCAACAGCATGGTACGAGAGTGGTCACACGTCTGTTGACTGAAGACTAAATTGGGGTTACACGATTTTATTTTATTTTGGTACTGTCCGATCTACGTCGGATGGCTTGATGGCCATCTTGTGCCTCCCGGCTGACACTGTTCAAAATCTTCCCCGAAGAGACAGCGACCAACGGCAGAGCAGCCTGCCTTTGCCGGCCATGGCCCCGACCAAAACCCTGCTCCCCGCCCCACCACACTGCCGTGGTTGCGCCGCCCCGGGGCCAATCCACAAAGACTCCCCGTCATCCAGATCCGGCGGTGACAGTACCTTCAACCCACGCAACTCTAAAAGATAGCCATCTAAGCGCTGCTTCCGCAGCGAACTTGCGGCCCCGCACCCTTTTGTTAGGCACCAGCCAACCGGCAACCTAGGAGCTCCGCCGCCTTGGGGGGTGCTGCTTCCCATTGGGAATCGATTGGCCCAGAATAAAAATTCAGACAACTGACACCTAAATAAAGTGATTTGAGATGAGGGTGCGACCTATCTGGCGGCATGGTGAAGTCGGCAGGTCCAGCTGCCGAGTCGGTGAGGCCGGCGTGGTTGCAGTGGCGGCCGGTGGCAGGGAAACAATGATGTCGCGACGGTCGGCGGTTACGGGGAAGCAGCACCAGGACTCTGGACGGATCCGAAGTTGGAGCTGCTCCGGCGCCGTGAACAACAGCGGGGGTGAATCGGCTCCGGTACGGTTCACGTGGCTGTCGTCAAGGCAGCACCAGCAGCACGGAGTAAGAGGCACACGACCCAGTGCACGACAGCAAATGGACAGCGTCTCCGGCATTAGGGAGGAGGGCGGCTGTGAAATAGGTGCGGTGGGGGGCGCCATGGAGGTGGGGCTGAGGTTTCGCGGCTCAGGAGAAGGGAGCTTCTCGGGGAGAACGTGATTTTGCGCCCACGAGGTATGAATGGGGGGCATGGGGGGGATTGGGAGGGGAGTGGAACCATGTCTTACGGACACATTTGTCTGAAATGTGAGGGGGAGTTACAGTTCTACCCTTGCCTTTAGGCTTCTCGGCTTGGGTCTGTGTACTGAGGGTCGGGGATAGTAAAGTAACTTTGCTTCTCCCCAAATAGTGGGCGGGAGTGATTTCGGGCGAGGAGGGCGTGTTTTGAACTATAGTGGGCGCGAGCGATTTCGGGCGAGGAGAGCGTGTTTTGAAATAGTGGGCGCGAGCTATTTCAGGCGACGAGAGCGTGTTTTGACGACCATGGTTTATGAATTATTCGGCACATGTCATTTCGGCCGAGGAGAAGGCACGCTTGGATGAAGTTACGAACCTACCCTCGATGTACAATGGGCCAATTGATGCGTGTCCCACATAGGGCGGTAATTTCGCATCTCCCATTTATTTGCTCGGGCGAATTCCACCGAGCATAGAGGATGTTTAACGGTTCGTTCAAATTTTGGGAGAACGAGCATCCACGTCTACCTTACCGAGTTGATTCGAATCAAATTTTGAAATATTAGCTTGCCACTTCTTTTTTAGATGGAGAGATGATGCTCGGGAGTAATGTGTTTTTACATGCTCATTGCTAGCGATTTACTATATGACAAATAGTTGACCCACTCAAAAACACGAATCAAACCCAGAATGAAATATCTCGATTCAATGAAATAACTCGTTCACTAGGTCAAAACAGTGAACTAAATCCAAAACTGAACACCTCAATCGAGTAGCATGTTGTACAGTATTATAGTACTCCATGAACATGTTGAAAGTCAAATTAATGAACTTGTTTGATATACGCATATATCCGTTCATGTGTGGATTGCAGACAACATGTTCTCCAATTTAAATATTTGAATGCAAGTTTATATCAAAACATGGTTTATATCAGTCTTTGATGCATAAAACACGACCTCCCCCTCTCCCGGACTCCTGTTCACTCTCTCTCTCTCTCTCTCTCTCTCCCCGACAATCTTCAATTCTGTCGCACGCATCCGACACAAAAACCTTGTTGGTCCCTCTCCCTTTCTCTCCATCTCTCTCTCTCTCTCTCTCTCTCTCTCTCTTTTGTGTGTGGGGGGTGGGTCTTTCTAGTTCGCATGCATATATAAACCATCTATAGGTCTCTCTCGCACACTATGTATGATACTCTAGCTAGTCCAAGCTAGATATCTTCGGTGCACTCATCGTACGCACACAAATTCCTTGGCTCTTTGCTCGTAACTCTCTCACGCACCACTCTATCGTCTCAGAGCTCTTCCCCCCTCTCTCAAACTCTCCATCCACCTGGGTCACACATACACATGCATATCTCACTCGCACTCGAGAGGCCCATCTAAAACTCTATCTCTCTCCCTCGTTATCTCTCCATCTCACACGCGCACACACACACACAATCTCATGCCTATATAGCCAAGTATGAGGGTCTCTCACTCAATTGTAGGCACATGCAGTCCCCCCTATATGTATATGACTAGCTAATCTTAGTCTCCATCACAAACATGTGCATGGTCTATCTCGATTTCTCTCGGGGCATCTTTCTATCGCGAACGCACCTCCCTTGATCTCCCACCCATATAGTCCCCTCGCGATCTCGAGGGGATCTCTCTATCACAAACACACCCTCTCTCGCTCCCCATGCGTCCATGCCATCCATGTGTCCCTCTCGACCTTTGTTCCTTGTTGGCCAGACCTCTATTGGACATGTGCTATAGGGATGTCTCTCTCCGTTGCAAACAATCACACTAGCTATGTTCATGTATCTCCTCGCCTCGCTTTTCCATCTCGGATATGCATGCGTGATATGTTTGCATAAGAAACAAAAAAACACATATCATTTGTTGTCACTTTCTCTTTCACACACATACTCTTTTTGCACACTTACTCATTCTCCTTCACACGCACTTGATCTGTCTCGACTTAGGCACTCTCCTCGGTCCATAGCATATAGATTTATCGAAAAGTCAAACATCACAAAGTTTGACCATGTACGTGGAGAAAAACAATTACATCTAGTACGACAAACATATACCATTAGATTCACCATGAGATGTAGTTTTGTATGATGTATCTTTGGTATTGTAGATATAAATAACATTTGCGTAAACCTGATCAAAGTTTCCAAAGTTTGACTTCTAAAAAATTTACATGCACTGCACTATCAAGCGGATGGAATATCTCTTTCCCCCTCTCAGCTATCTGACGCACCACTTAGCCTTATCGGGCTCCTCAATCTCTCTCAAACTTTATTGGTCAGTTTGGTTTGTGACCTGACCCTCATGCCTTGATGGCTAGTACTGCCTGGTGTGGACGTGAGATGTAAAATATTTCTGCCTGGCCAGGCTTGTGTGGTGCTGAAGCGTTTGGTTCATGCCTGGGCCAGGCAAAGCATCAACGTCCCATCAATCAATCCATACAACAATTATTTAATGCTAATATCCATCCATGTTGTTGTTAGCCTCGTGGCCGCATGACCAGGCATGGCCAGGCGTTCGAAATCGGTCGCCTAGGCCAGGCTACTTGCAGTGTCTGGAGTCCAGCCAGGCTAATTAAAGTGCAAGGGAACCCAGGCCAGGCGGGCTTTCTTTTTCACAGGGTAGCAACCAAACAAGCGTGCATGAAATCCAGCCGCAACCCCAGGCCAGGCAAAAGATGCTCAGGACGCAAGCCAAACTGACCTTATATCTCCCTGGTTCACACATACACATGTCTCGCTCGCACTATACATATAGACCCATCCAACACTCTCCGCCCTTTTCTCTCTCCATGTGACACGCACCCCCTAAGTACCATAATCCCTCACTCCATCATAGGCACAAGCACCCCCCCTCCTAAGTATGATTATCTCTTACTAGCCATCAGGAACACACGTATTGTCTCCTTCCATCCACACGTCTATCTCGATATCTCTTGGGGCACCTTATATCGCGCACACACCTTGTCACTTGATCTCCCACCCATGTAGTCCCATCACGATCTCCAGGGGATCTCTCTATGACAAACATACACTCTCTCCTCCCCATGTCTGCATTTTCTCCGTACGTCTCTCTCGACCTCTCGCCCTTGTTTGTTAGACACCTCTTGGCCACGTGCTACGGGTCTTGCGTTCGAAGATGCATGTGTGATATGTTTGCATAAGACACGCACGCTTTTTCTCTACTTTTATCGTGTGTTGTCCATGTCTCTTTCTCACACGTACACACACTTTTTTCACTCACTCTTTCTCTCTCACTCTCTCTCTCTCTCTAGTTAGGGACTCTGTCACGTCCATAAGCATATGGATGTTTTGAAAAGTCAAACCTCAAAAAAGTTTGACCAGGTATATGTGGAGAAAAACATTTACATCTGGAACAATCATTAGATTCATCACAACATGTACTTACTTCATACTATCATTTATCTTTAGTATTGTAGATATAAGTAATTTCTTTATAAACTTGGTCAAAGTTTCAAAAGTTTGACTTAAAAAAATGTTGGAACTACATTATCGAACGGAGGGAGTAGCTCTTTCTCTCTCTCTCTCCCTCTCTCTCTCTCTGCTATATCTCACGGGCCTCCCCTCTCACTCGAACTCTCTATACCGAAGGATTATATGCTCACTATGTCAGCGTATAGCTCCGTATATTGTTTAGTTGACCGATCAACCAATCCACATGCTGCCTTGTCAGCTCCTGTTATGTATCTTTGTGTGCTGGCCCATGTGGCAGTGGGTGAAAATAAGTAAACTAGAGGCCCATCTGACATGCAGTGAAGTAAACAAAGTTGAAACCACTAGGGGTAGCACCCCGCTCACTAGTAAATTCAGGGTGCATTGAGGACACACTTCTTGCGCGTGAAGGACGCACTCACGCACAATTCACCACTGCGCGGCGGCATGCACAGAAGGACACACTCGCGCACACCCAGAACACAACACACACTAGCACACGTGTACACCGGCGTCGCCACCGGTTGAGATGGACGGCGAGGCAGCCAACAAGCAGAGGCGGCTCGAGCCAAAACCGCATCCGGTGAGCCTGGACTTCATCAGCAGCCTCCCCAACGACATGCTGCTCATCATCATCGGCCTCCTCCCCACCAAATATGCCGTGCGGACCGCCCTGCTCTCCCGGTGATGGCGCCCCCTCTGGCACTGCGTCCCCCTCAACCTCACCGTCGACAGGTGCCTCTGCGACGGGGATTGCAAACGCATGGCCGCAGTCTCCAAGATCCTTTCATCGCACCCTGGGCCAGCCAGACGCCTTGGCATCCGCATGTTCAGTACCAACTGCAAGGTCCAACCCAAGTTCGACGAGTGGTTCTTATCCCCCTCCCTAGATCAGCTCGAGGAGCTCAGCTTTGAAGCTGGACGATGTCGCTCTCTACCGCCGTCCGCGCTCCGCCTCACGCCAACCCTGCGTCGCGCCAGCTTCAGCTCCTGCTATCTTCCCTAGATTAATGTCGCGCCCGCCCTTCTTCTCCTTCAACTCAAGCAGCTCGACCTCTTCGACATTGTCATCTCGAAGACGGCGATGGAGCACCTGCTTCGCAGCTGTACTGCGCTTGAGTACCTTCGTCTTGAGCAGATCCACGGGTTCATTAGCCTCCACATAGCCTTGACAAATCTCCGATGGATTTATGTGTCTTGCTGGCCCCGCAACAAGACATCAATTGGGAAGAGATCACTCCAGCCGTTCCAAGTTATGGTCATTGAGAATGCACCTTTCCTTGAGAGATTGCTTGTATCGGATCTAGAAGGTCCAACAAAAATCAGGGTCATTGACGCGCCAAAATTGACAGGTTGGTGTACTAGTCTACCAAATTCTCCGAACTCTTTATTGGATCCGTAATCGTTCAGGTACAACACTCATCTTCTTCTCCGTCTTCTTGAAATTCACATTTTTAAATTTCTTCTTGATGTATTTACGACCATCTTCCAGAAAATGATTCCCACAAGCTTGACCCAGTCCATGCGCACAGTGAAGATCTTGGCACTAAAATCTATCTGCCCCAATCTGGATCAAGTTATTGGATTCCTTATATGCTTTCCGTGCAAGGAGAAGCTACTCATCGAGGTGAAACTTCTTTCCTATAAGTAAACAGTAATCACAACGTAGCTCAGTTTTTTCGTAATTTTCCCAAATTACAATGACAAGTGTAGTGTTCAAAACTGCATCTACGCACTGCACCGAAAGAAATGTTTTTAGTATTTTTTCTCACATGACCACCTGCATCATTTTTATGTTGTACTACAGTAGTATCCTAGGCTAGTCATCATGGAAAGTAAATTAGACTACTCCAGTAACTCTATGGTTACCCTAAGAGCAAGTACTACCTCCGTCCTGGTTTACTCTTCCAATTTTGTAGTATCAAAATTTGACCATAGATTTAACTGACAAAATGTGAATGCATGTCACTAAGAACTATATCGTTGGATTCATATTTGAACATAATTTCAAATGGTGTAATTTTTAGTGACATGCATTGCCATTTTCTTAGGTAGATCTATGGTCAAAATTTTATACTAAATACGAGTAGTATTCCCTCCATCCCAAAATTCTTGTTTTACATTTGTTTAGATACGGATGTATCTAACACTAAAATGTCACTAGATACATCCATATTTAGACAAATTTAAGACAAGAATTTTGGGACGGATGGAGTACAAAAGTGAGCTATGTAGGCTAAAACACGTGCCAAATTCACTTGTGATGCATTTGGCACTGATGCCCCTCCATTGCTCACCTGGCGCCCCAATCTGGATCACCTACTTTGCTCCGGTGCCAAATTAACTCACGCAATGAAAAAAACACTGCATGGGAGAGAGAGAGAGAGGACTGAGGCAATAAAAAACACTTGTTTGGGAGAGTGAGAGGCTGGTGTAGTTGGTTTGATTGATTTGTTTATACATGTGGGTCTGTGTGCACAGCGGTGCCAACTCTCTCACATCGCGAGAGCGGTGCCAAAATCTTTTGATTTGACATCGATGCGTATTATGTGGCATACTTTTGCGAAATATGGCATCGGCCACATAGTGGAAGGCAACAAATGCCCAAGCTCCTCAGGTGCTCCTAGTTAAATGAGAGTAAACAGAGAGAGAGAGAGAGAGAGAGAGAGAGAGAGAGTGAAAAAATATCAATAGCCAGCCAACCCTATCGTATGAGCGAATGATATTGGTACCTCTTGATGCCATGGCAATCTTATACAACCAGCTGCTCTAATATGTTCTCTTCTTTTGCAGATAAAAAAAGACCTGAAAGTGAAAAATGTGCTGCACTATAACAATCTCATCGAATGCCTTGATCTCCATCTTACAGAAATTGATTTGATCAACTACCGAGGCAGCACATCTGAGATTAAATTGGCCAGGTTCTTTGTTCTGGAGGAAAGTGTGCTCAAGGTAATGAGGTTTGGCGTTCTCTGGCGCAACAATGAATGGCGTGCTGATCACCGCAAGCGTCTAAGCCTAAATGACAAAGTCTCCGTAGAAGCTGAATTTGTTTTTGAAACATCAAGTGGCCAGAGACTCCAAAACTTATTTGCCCATTAGTGACTTGTCAGGGCGGTGGATTTTAGTTTGTACGATAATGCTGCATCCACCTAAAGTAACGAAAGTTCTTACGTAAACTTCCTAGTAATTCCCTCTTCGTAGGTGCAGCATTACTCCTAACATTTGTAATATCAGTTTGAAACTTGTAATATTGCTGTGTCCTATTCTCGCGTTTTCAAAATCCTGCGAATCAAACAAGTCCTTAGTTGGTGATGATGTTGTGCCTCCCATCTTTCACCAATAGCCGTCGGATCTAGATCTGACGCATACAAACCAAGCTTCTCCATTTTTGCAAAAAGATGCCCGCACTTGTTCCCTATTTACAAACAACTCCTTGTTTCTCACAATCAGCCTTATCTCCTCCCCACCACATCTAGAAGGCCGTGGAAAAATCTGGCGCGATGGCCGCTGCCGGCGCCGCCCACCCCCAATCTTGGTGTTCAGTGCAATGCACGGGCATCTACGCACGGGAAATTATGTCGAACAAGGATAGTTGTAAGTAGGCTAGCTCTATAGCCATGATGATAGTGACTGTAGTCGGTGAGGCTGACTATAGTATGCCGAACACGGCGACTATACTCAGGTGTCATCTCCGCCGTAGGGTCTTGTCACTTCACTGTGAGGAGCAGCACGTAATAATTTGACCAACGGGTAGTACAGTGCTAGTACTCCTACTACATTGGTAGTACTACTACTAGTACTAGTAGCACCACGGTCTGGATTTGGAAGTACTACCACGTCCATCTGGATTTTAGTATTTGACTAGCAATATATAGTAATGCATGTCACAAAAAAATGTACTACTCCCTCTGCAAATAAATACATGGTGTATTGTTTTATTCCTATCGGCGAGAGAACTTAATGTCTTTTTGCTAACTAAACATTGCATGTCATGTTTGATAGTCTCAAGTCACTGAAAGCATGCATGGCCCACATCTCTCATTGGTTGATATGTCATGAAATAAGAAACAAGGAGGGAGTTAATGCACCATGCCTAAGTGTTTTGGGATTATTTGGTTTTCGTAAGGTGACTTACACAACATTTTTGTTTACATGCATTAACATTTTATTAGCTAAATCAAAGGTCAAAACTTGGTGCAAAATGCAAAGGGGACCAATAAACCAGTAAACATCAAACTTCTCTCGTTTGGCCCCAACTAGAGGTCCGGTGAGATGACTATGAGGGTGCTTGGATCCAAGGGACTTATTTTAGTTTGACTAAAAATAGTCTCTTTAAGAGGCTAAAGTTTCAAGCACCCCCGACTAAAGAGGGGCTAAGACTAGTCTTGAGACTAAAATCTTTTAGTCAGGGGTACCCCTACTAAAATGTGGATTAGTCCTCTCTCTCCTCATTTAACTCCTCTTCTTTAACACAGGCGAGTTCTGGATTGGAGGGTTTGGAGGATAATAAATGCTCATTAACTTGATTTCAGTCTCTTTAGTATATTTGGATCCAAGCATGGGTGAGGCTAGCAAGTTTTAGTCCCACTACTTTTAGTCATGGGACTAAAACGTATCCAAGCACCCTCTATACTGCACCTGCACGGAGGGGGACACAGCTTCATTGACTTACTGCAACTGCCTTTGGGTGAATGACACGTGGGCCCAAGGGGTGACTGGCCCACCTATCATACAGCCAAAGGCAGGTGCAGTAGAGGGCCGAGGAGTAGTACGGAATCCTACGCACCTACGCACGCTAACCAAGGGCAAGAGTGATCACTCGAATCGCAAGATCACTTGACTAGAAGCTAAGCTAGACCCATGGAGGCGATGAACGCGAGCATCAGCCGGCTGTGCCAGATGGTCCATGATGTTGGCCTGTGGCCCGTCACCGTGGAACGTCTCCAGGTATTGCTTGAGGCCGCCAGGGCGAGGGGCCACTTGGACGACAACTTCGTCTTCTTGTTCGACGAGGTCCTCGTCGTTTTCCTCGACAAGTTCACCATCGTCAAGAAGCTCGTGGACGACTTTGACGTATGCCTCCAGCCGATGTGCCTAGGCTCTGCGATGCCGGCCACCCTCAACGGCCACTATGGTGACAACCTCTTCGACGCATTGGTGGCCCTGCGACTGCCCGCCGTCGCGCCGAAGAATGTCCACCTCGAGGTCGCGCTCGCCGCGCAGCGCCTGGCGCAACAAGACACCATCGACATAATCGCCCATGTCTACGCGCCAATCGTCCACACGGACTACTACATGCAAGAGGAGGACGATAGGACGCTGGCCTTCTTGGACCGCAGGGCAACCTTGGACGGCATCGTTCAGAAGCACGTTGAGCTCGCCGCCAACGCCGCTGCACCTCACACGTCGGTTGGTGACCCGGCGCACTAGGGCGTGAGGATGTCGTTGATGGATCCGTATGTATTTTTATCTTTCAGTCAAATCCATGTAGTAGTATATGGTACTACTAGTAATTATCTTACCTTTCGGATCAACTTCATAATTTTCATACGTACTCCATGCATGAACGGCGCCAGAACCAAACTTCTCAGTACTCTAGGCAAAATCATTATTTTCTATCTATCGGTCGCGCCATGGAGCAGAACCAAATTTTACAAGTTACGAGTTCAAATGGAAAAGCCTGCCGTGTTCGCGTCTCACCCCCACATGGTTGGTCCGGCACGCCGCTCAAGGGGGAATGTGTGTGGTGTTGCATATTCACTTACAAGTGGGACCATAGTTGAGCAAACCGACTATCGGCAAACCCCCACCCCGCCCACCGCGCGAAGGCTGAGAAAACAGGAGGGAGAAGAGATGGCTATAGCACGGACTCCAAGAAAATTGGTGTCGGATGGGACTCATGTGGGTGGCGTGTGCCGTACTGCTAGACGTGAATGCTAGTTATGTCCCATGCCACCCCACTATATCGAGCCTATATCGAGGTATGTAGAACAAATTTCCTGGAGTCCGTGCTCAGCCCTCCTCTATCTCTCTTCTCAGCCAGCCAGCGGATGCACGGAGCCCATCGTCTGTTTGCTCACATCCGGTCCCACATGTCAGTGAAAACGCAAGAGGACCCACTGAACCTGCACATCTTTCACCTCGACGTGCTGGTGATGAAAAACGAATCCAATAAAGATCTTCGGTGGCCGCTTTTGGAGTAACTCAAGAGTAGTAAGATTCTATTTACAGTTTAACCCAAGATGCACATCACGTGGCTTCAACTACCACTCTATTTTCTTGCATGACACGACCTTGATGCTGGATGTCCCACGTGTCGGCATAAGGAGGAAGAACCCGACCAAATCTTCGTTTGTGCTCTCGGATTAGACTAGTTGTGCTAACTTAAAAAAAATTATTGTGTACTCCCTCCGTTCCACAATACTTGACTTCCATTTGTCCAAAAATGGATGTACCTATATACTAAAACATGTCTAGATACATCTATATTTTGACAAATAGAAGGCATGTATTGTGGAACGGAGGGAGTAGGATGGATGCAAGTTTTTGTATTGGGAAGAAGAGTACATCGATATATTGATAGAGCACAATTTAGTAGATGTTCTAGCACTTTTAGCTAGCATAGAGGCTAGAGATGAGACTAGTGCACTTGTTGATACTCCTACTAGAATAGAGGCTAGACATGAGACTAGATGCGAGGAAGCAACGTCTACTTCTTTACACTCGAAGAAGAAAGAAGCACGCAAGATCGAGCCTCCGCAGATCAACAATGAATGCATCGAGAAGGCACTAATCCAACTTACAGTAGCAGTTATGGAAGTTGGATATCTTCTAGAGTAGTAAAATGTATTCTTGTGGTTCTTGTTTTCTTTGGTCTTGCTTTTCTAGTCAAAATTATCGTTGGAGTTCATGCGAAACAGAGGTCCGTTTGGGGTCATGCGTTGGAGTTGGCCTTACAAGTGGGACCGCAGTTGAGGAAATCGACTATCGGCAAACCCCCACCTCGCCTGCCGCGCGATGGCTGAAGTTAGAGAAACGACGATGTTGAAGAGATTGCTCTAGCACGGACTCCAAGAAATAATATGGTGTCAGATGGATGTCGTGGTGGTGGCGTTTGCCGTACTCCTGGACGTGAATGCTTGTTTTGGCCCATGCCACCCTACTACTCCTACTACTTACTATATAGTACTAGTATCGAGGATTCGAGCTGCTGGTTACGTACAGCGAACACATTAACATATAGCTACAGTAAAAACACTCGCCCGACGCGCGAAGCATGTGAAGCTAGTAGAAATAGTGTACTACTATTGTTGATTGACCTCATCCGATAACCTGTTGCAATGCACGTACAATTATGTATTCGGAAATTATTTTTTTGCCTCATCGCACCACTCACTCAGAGAAGCGACTCGAAAGCCATTCATAAATTTAGTAAGTTTATCATAGGCATATCATTTTATTACATACAACAGGTCATCAACCCACATCGACAACGAGGATACATTATAAATACTAAAGTTTTCACCACACAACAAATAACAAGCAATGAAATGAACTTCAACTCAACCATTCCTCGGCGTTGGACACACTTTCTTTGAACCACAAGTGATTCTCTGGGACGGGCCATCCATTCTCGATCTGGATACCAACGCAGGACTGATCATCCAGGCTGAAGCGGCGTACTATATCAGTACCAGGGTAGGGAACCACCCAAATGTCTGACATATAGACACAGTTGCTTCTCATAAATGGTACTAATGTTGTGTCAACAGCAGTTGGATCGCCTTTCACCATCATTGGATAGTTTTATCCAAGGAAGAGTGAGTTTTCTCCAAGACTATCAATTCTGTACCAGGGAGAAGGAGTTGGCGCTAGCACACTAGTATCCATCCTGAATACCATGCAACGGGTGTTGGAATAGGTCCGGAGAGTGCGACCATGGGAGACTACACCTGCTTCCTTAGTAGTAACATCATCAGTGGGCTGTATAGACACAAGAAGAGGTGATACATCAGAATTAGTTGCCAGGTGCCACAGAGTATATGGGCACTGCTGCTCGTGATCATCACCATCGTCATCTCCCCCTTGGTTATAAAATTTTTCAAGTATAGGTGGTGGAATGTTCACAGGACCTTGGAAACATAAGAAGAAGGTTAATTAGTAAAGGGAAACTTGCTAACCCGCATGCATGTGGATGAAACAATTATAATTACGATGGAAGACAAACGTACCGAAATCATAAGGATTCCATGCAAAAACAGTGCCAGAAGTGGTGGCAGCAAACACAAGGCCCTCGTATTGAATTGCATCACAGTACTCATCCGTGTACATAAATTGACTTTTGAGCAATATCCACCCAGTCAAACCACGAAGGACGGCAACAAGCTTGTCGAAGATAGCAACAACTTCATAGTTGTTGTAATTCCAGGAGCGACTGGGAACTCGACAAATTGCTATCTTCCGTAGAAGACAGTCACCATGATCGTATTTGAACGTTCATACAATACCGGTGTGCTCAACCTCTGGGCAGTATGCTGAGATTTTTGGAAGTGGAACCCGGTCACGAGTGTACACATTCACAAGTTCCCACTCGCAGTTGGACCCAATGTAAACAACCCAATCTCCATTTGCGCCTGCCCAAGCCTTACCCTCAAGCAATGGCATCTTAACATCATACGTATCATCATCAAGCGACATCAACTTGCACAAGGCAAGGCCTCCGTCGTCCCCGCGCCAGTCATCAGGGTCACGGCGAAGAAGATAGGGGAGATCAAACCGCTCCTTGACTCTTGGGTTCCTTGTAATGATGTTATTAGTTGAGTCGAGAATGGGCTTGAACGAACCTGCCATGCTAGCCGAGGTGATGACGTCACACTGATCAATGAGTTCCTCCACCATGTCATCTTTCAGATCGGGGCAAGAATAACGGGGTCGTTTCCGGCCTGTTCCCTTTATGGAGAAGACGATCGAACAATGGCAGAAGAAAGGGTGAAGGGCTAAAGGAAAATGGAGGAGGGAGAGGAAGAGCGTGCGAGAGCAGTTCCAAATCGAGAGGGAAAGGCGAAGAGTCGGTGGACGGTTGCCAGTTTGCCACGGTTCACGAAGAGGCGCCCCGGCCTACACGTCTGTTCGGAAATACTACTAGTAGAAAAGGACTCGCCGTCGTCTCCCTGATATGTTGGAACGGGACCACATGTCAACGAAACATGGTGTGTAATTTCTTGTGCAAAATGCGATCTAGCCGTGTTGGCCCGAGGTGCCGCATTAGTTATTGACCTTTATTTTTTTAATGGCGTGCCATTCAGTTTTGAAGCACGACTAGCTGGTACTGTACGTAGAGAAAATATAAACTACTCTACCACTACTCCACCTCCAGTACTAGTAGTATAAAAAAAGATATATAGGCTGGAGCTTCAGCGCTTTATTGCTAAGGGCTGCCCACTTGCTTCTCACACTACCACCCTCTCTCCAGATCTAAAAAAGACGCCTCTCTATCCCTCCTCACCGGTGGTCATAGATCCACCGGGGAAGAAAAGGACGTGCAGCGTTGACGCACTCGTCGTCGGAGAGCGAGGTCACGACACTAACGACAAGGCCATCCTCTCAGAACTAGTGCCCGCACGGGATGGCCTCCGTCCCCAAGCTCGTTGTCGTAGTGTGTGCACAGGATGACGACCACGAGCGAAGCCACTTCCCGCTGACCCTCAGGTATGCTACCTCTTTTCGAACCATACCCTTGTTCTATTGCCCCATCTGCCACGTTGTTGCATGTGGATCTTTTTCCACTCTACCATCTTCCCAAATTTCTATCCTCTGCTCTGCTAGCCACGCAGACGAAAACCATAATTTGCACTATTAAAGGAAACCCTACTTCATGCAGACTAATCCATGTCTGGGTTGAATAAGGAAAGGAAGGGAGACTGTACTATCCAAGAGAGTGGGCATCGAACCCGCATCTAGGTTGAGAAGGGGAAAATCAGTAGCTAAGGAACGAGTCTCGTGTCTCTTGGTTGAAGAAGGGTAGAAAGACATGACAACGCAATAGAGAATGAACAGGTCGATCGGTTTGTTGTCCTCACATAGGAAAAAGGTGGCTAAAGAGAACAAAAATGGGACGTAATCCACATATGTTGCCTGGATATTTGTTGCTCTTGGCAACCATACCTCCCTCACCTCTCTGCGTCCGTGGAGGTACATCGTACTGGTGCGCCCACTGTACGAATGGGCCTCCCATGCTCTTATTGCCACCTTTTTTGCTGTTAGTATAACGCCAGCAGTCAAGTCAAGCAATGCTACTTCTAAAGTGATGCCACATTTAACTAATGCCGCTCTTAGTGTAATGCCACCGATAAATTTAAGCAATGCCATTTAATGTCACTGGATTATTTCAGGGTTAGTTGTTGATTGTGGATGTATTAAAGATTTTTCAGCTAAGGCATTCTAATGCTGTTGCACAGCCAGTATACCAACGATGAAACTTGTTACTAACTTCAGATTTTTGCACTGTTAATGCTTATAGATTACATACCTCACTTTCATGAGATAAGCTAATTTTTTTGTACAATGTCATCAAAATGCCAAGGCGCTGATGTCATTTTATTTTGGTTAAAATGCACAAAAAATTATGAAGACAAGAGGAAAGGTCAAGAGTGGGCACCTCCTCCTCCGGCTGTTCTCTTGATTCGTTTGATCAAGTTTTTATGTTTGATCGATTATCAAGATTGGGATAGCAATTTTTAAGGTCCCCCGAGTTAGAAATGATATTTACCTTGGAGGTACATGGTTTGCAATTTTTTTATACTGCCGTTAGGTAATAATGCTAATTACCTTCAGACTTTTGTATTTGGTTTAACGCTCATGCACAGCTAGTATACCAATGCTGAAACTTGTTACCTTCACATTTCGTATTGTTAATTCTTATAGAAATCTTCCAGTGCTAGAGTTTATTGCAATCTGTTCAGTAAAACCATTGTACTATACCCTGTAATAAACTAACTACTCTACTGTTGCACTAGCCACTGGATTTGTGTATATTTGTAGTATTCGAATGGTGTTGCATTAGCGTATGGACATAAATAAAGTGTGGCAAGCTTTCCCAGATATGTGCTCAAGAAAACTACTACCTGTTTTTCTAAATACTAGACGTTTGGGTACTTTAAATTGAACCGCGAAAACGTCTTATATTATGGCACAGAGGGTGTAGAGTTCAATCAAATTATCCGGGTAAAGCTAGTCACACCTTTGTTAAAATTAATGTTCATTATGTTATCAGAGGAGGTCTGTATGTTTGTCTCTAATGCCTGTCGACTACATACCTGACATCATGATGTAATGTTAAGCCATTTCCTTTTATACAGTGTCACTGAATTGTCAAGGTGTTGATGGCATTTTATTTTAGTTGAACTGCACAAAATATGCTTAAAAGAAGAGGAAAGGTGAGGAATGGCTCAATTTTCCAGAAAAAACTATGTATGCCTTCCTGACATCAGCCGTTGTTGCTTTATTTATTCCTTCAACCAGGTGGTTAGAAACAGTCTTGCTACCTTTTCCCATTAAGAAATTGGAATTCTTATATTTGTGAGTCTATGCTTCAACTAGTGCGACTTTTATCGTAATCACACTTTCAATATCTATGCAAACAGGGATGCTCGATTTTAGTGGAACTGCACTAAAAGTCCAACTGGTTCAACATTAGGAGCATGTTTTTTTCCAAACCTTTATATCCAATTGGTGGCACTATGAGCTATTCATTACGAAGGTACATGGTTTGCTACTATCTTGCTACTCTTATTGTACTGTCATTAGATAGTAATACTAGTGGTTTGCATGTGAATTTATTGGCAGGGTGGACCTACATTGGAGGTGCAGGACAGGATTCAATGATTGGATGCTCAATTTTGGTTGTATTGATTTCACCTCTTCCATCACTGCGAACATGGATATCCTTGGTCTGATGAAGAATAGGCGCTATATTTCTGCTCTGAACCAGCAAATCAATTCAGTATGAAATTGTCCAGGGCAAAACAGTACTGTATCAGATTGCCTAGTGCAAAACATGACAGATGCTAAGCGGAAGAGACATGTTTAAACCGAAAATACATGGTGTGGTATATGTTTACTAGCTGCTTGATATTTGTGCAGACAGAGATGGCTGCCCGTTGCTATTTGGCAAACAAACAAAGTGTCTGCAATTTTGGTTGAACTGCACAAGAGAATAGTATAGTCACTGCATGCAGTGCCATTTGAAAATAGACACAGAAAGATTGGATAGTCACTTCATGGACTGCAGAAAAGTAGTATTGTACTATTTATTGGCCAACACTAGGTGCTTCATTGCTTTGGTCTGATTATACAATGGGCATCATTTTCCTAAGTTAAAGTTTATATTCCGAAAATAGTCTCGCGGTGTGATTGAGAGAAGACCAAATCATATTGCAGTGGATGTTCCTCCATCATGTGTGGTTTATTCTCATGGTTCCAGCTGTTGGTGAAACCACTTACGTTTGCAAGAGGAATTGTAGACTTCACAAACAAATTTGTCTTTCAGTCTGTACTGAATGTTGGCCAAGAGAAGCATCCATGTTAGTAGGAAGAACAGAAGTTTTTTCTAGATCTTTGCTTTTGGAGCTACATATTTGTATATGATATGTGAATCATTGAGATGCATTAACATGTTGATCTTATGTATGAATCGTACTAGTTAATTTTAGTTACGACGCAAGATCTGAAGTGGCTGATCTTTGCTTTTGGAGCTACATATTTGTATATGATCTGTGAATCACTGAGATGCATTAACAGTTACTTATTTCTGTCCGCTCAGTGTTTACAAGTTATTGATCGATCACTAGCTAGCCTACTAATGCGCTCCTGGCAGTTTTATTTGCGACGGAAGATATGAAGTGGCAGTTTTTTGAATAAAATGCCTACCTCTGAAGAAACTGACAAGCTACACTATCCTACATACTCGATCCTACATGGATAAATAGCGGATCACACACGTACTACCTCCTTTCTGGTTTGCAGGGCTCAATTCAAGAAATGACCTACTCAATCCTACATGAATAAATAGCGGATCACGCACGTACTAGTACCTCCTTTCCGGTTTGCAGGGCTTAATTCAAACCTCTCACCAACCAAGGTACTCCCTCCGTCCGGTTTATTAGTCTCGTGAGCAAAGCAGCAATACCAAGGCATGGCAATAATTAACGGCATGCAGAAGTTTAAGCCTAATTAATTCCAGCGATTTAAGTGGCTGCATGCGTGCCCTCGGCTGCGACTCGTGCATACTGCTCCGCGTACTAGCCGCGAGCGATTCTGAGTGCCTACATGCAGCCGGCCATAATTAAGGCATCTAACTGATGCGAAAAAAGATGCGCTTTAATTGTTGCAGGCTTTTTAAATCTGTGGAATCATTATTGACAAGGAGGGAGATGATTCGAGTGCACTCGTTTGACCGCCATGTCGGTGTGCGACACAGACGGGACGGGACGGCACAGTCATAATTTCAGTTTCTCTAGTTTTCCAAGGCAAGCTGGCGCGCTAAGCCATTATGCATTGAATTCGGATGACCGTCGCGCTACCTTCCGCCTATAAGTACTGTTTCCCGGCCTTCTCCGGTGGCACCGTGACCCAACTCGCCATATCCTCATAAACCCCCACCGGCCCGATGTCGCTCGCCACGTCCTCCATGTGTCAGGACCCCGACTCAAAGCTACACCGATCTAGCATGTAACACTTCATATCACTTTGCGGCCTCACGCACGGTATTCCCACGGGTGTCGCCTTACGTTGCCCGGGACCGTTTGCGCCTTTTGGCACACGTATATGATAGTGTCGCTAGCATCCATATGACAAGGAGCTTGGACTGACATGGCTAGTCGTGAACCCAAAGTGGCACTAATTTAGAGGGACGCGCATACATGACCCAACAACGAACGTGTCAGTCATCAGCGAGTGAATCTAGGCTGTAGCAGCTGGGCTAGTAGGACTCCGGTAAACCGGGCTGTAGCAAGCTAACAGGACTCCAGTAGACACTACATGACATTTCCCCGAAGGGATAGACACAGGAACGAAGAAGGACACATGCCGGCCAGCCTAAGTGTTCCGGAGCAGTAGCAAGCTACCAGGGCTCAGTGGAAGCACTAGGAGACCTTTCCCGGTAAGAGAGGCTACCAAGGATAAACAACTAGATAGTCAGATCCCACACATACCAAGCATTTCAATAACATACACACAATATGCTCGATATGTGCAAATACAACATGGCATCACAACATCACTCTACAACTCAAGTATTTTATTCAATAGGCTCCGAGGAGCGAGATATTACAAACATGGGTCTCATGACCCAACATTCAGAGCATACAAGTCAAAGCACATGCGGAAGCTTAACATGTCTGAGTACAGACATCTACAAATGAAAAAGGCTGAGAAGCCTGACTAACTACTAGATCCTGCCGAGGGCTCAAGATCTTAGCTGAGGTAATAAGCTAAACGTCGAAGTTCACGCGGAACTACTAGTGAGACTGAAGTCTCTCTGCAAAAACATAAAATAGGCAAACATGAGTACAAATGTACCCAGCAAGACTTACATCAGAACTAACTGCATATGCATCATTATCAACAAAGGGGATGGTGGGATTTAACTGCAGCAAGCCAGCTTTGACTCGGTGGCTATCCTGAACTACGACTACAAGTAACTCTTTTGAGGTGGCGCACACGAGTCCACATATTCACCATATCAACACACCACTATGGATCCGCTCCCGTCTCCCTACGAGAATGCCATCCGTAGCACTCACGCTTATCTTGCGTATTTTAGAGTATCCACTTTCACTTGTCTATGAACTGTACAGGCAACCCAGAAGTCCTTTACCGCGGACACGGCTATTCGAATAGATGATGTTAACCCTGCAGAGGTGTACTTCTTCACACACGCTCTCGCCACTTACCGCCATGTACACGTCATGTATCTCAGCAACCTTCAAGCGGAAGCCTGGCGAGGGTGTCGGCCACGGCCTACCTAAAGACTCAAGTCTCTAGTCCAGGTTTATCGCCTATTCAAGTTCCATCCGCAAGGAGATCCGGCTGGGGTGTCGCTCACGGCGCCAAACGATGTGAGCAGGATTATCAAGCCCACCATCCGGGTGCCACTTGGTACACCATGCCACTGCACCTAGTCTGTCCCAAGCCCACCTGTACCGGGTGCCACTTGGTAGACTACTAGCACTACCTACAAACACCAGAAACTAGTTGCAGCTCCTGGACAGAGAACAAGGGTGATTAAGAAGCCGAGAGGGTCAATTAAGGATCCCAATGAGTGGTAGTAGTTCTTCATGGATCACAAACACAGAACTTAGTTCCTGAGGACGGCTTCAATGAGACAACCCACCATGTACTCCTACATGGCCTCTCACCGCTACCTTTACCAAATCGTGTTCACACACTTAGCTCACACACAGTAGGACATGTTCACAACCTTCCAATTCATCCCCGATGAATCAGACCAGACTCAACACTAAGCAGTAGCAGGCATGACAAACAAGCATGAATGAGTAGGCACATCAGGGCTCAAACAACTCCTACTCATGCTAGTGGGTTTCATATATTTAATATGGCAATGACAGGTCATGCAGAGGATAAGGGGTCAACTACCGCAACATGTAACAGTTGAATCATTGTTGTCCTAATGTAGTAAAAGAGAGCAGAGCGAGAGAGTGGGTTTGTATTGGAATGAACAAGGGGGTTTTGCTTGCCTGACACTTCTGAAGATAATATAGTTCTTCATTGGTGTCATCGAACTTATCGTCGGAACCACGTTTACTGAGAGGGGACAAATACCGACAAACAAGGAAGAACACAATCAATGCAATGCACAATATGATGCATGATCATGACATGTCAATATGGTGTGATTTGAGCTAATGCAACTAGCAACAGGTTAAATGGAGTTGGTTTGAATCAAAGATTCAAATTCAAACTCCATATGTGATGTCTTAAATCCCCTTCATATGATTTGTCCTAAACATCCGCTATAAGTTGTACTAACATGCATGAATAGGTGCAGATGGATAGATTGGATTTTTCTGATCATTTTTCATATATAAATTATTTCATTCTGAGTTACGGTTGAATTTATATGAATTTTTGAAGTTCATACAATTTTTTGGAATTTCCTGAATAAGAATAAATCCAAAAAAGGTTAACTGCATCAGCATGACATTGGTGTGACGTCAGCAGGTCAATAGACCGGTCCGGGTCAAACCTGATAATGGGCCCCGCATGTCAGTGAAATAGTGGCTAATTAAGTTTAGAAGTTAAACTAAACTAGTTTAACAGGGGCTGGCCCCACCTGTCATTGACTCAGGGAAGGTCAAACCCCTGGTCAGCCGGGGCTAATACGCCGGCGGCTCGTCGCCGGTGACAGCAGGCGCGGTGGAGGGCTCGGGTTTGGCCCTCCGACGACCAAACTGATGGCCAAGGCCACCTACGAGACGAGAAGGCCCGGCCGCATCGACTGGTGCACGTGGTTTTGCCGGAGGGGGCCTAGAACAACTGCGGCGATGGCAAGTGCGGCGGCCGGTGTTCGGGCGTCGATCGAATCGATGCTGCAGGGCACAGCAGGAGCCGCGGGTGGTCGCGGTCGACTCCTGGGAGCGCGCTTATCGCAGTGGTGTGCTCAGGCGCAAGCTTGCACCGCCATAGCCACGGTGGCGACATGGCCGGCAGCGAAGAGCACTCGGGCTCGACGGAATCGAGCTAGCAGAGAGAAACGGAGGGGGAGGGAGAGCATAGGGGAAGGTGCATGAGCTCACAAGGGGTCGGGAGAGAAGCTCGGCGGGCTCGGGGAAGCTTCTGCGATGGCGATCTCCGGGCACCGGAGAAGAAGACGACGATGCTCCGGTCGACTGGGGCCTCCTCTGGTCGCGCGCGTCGGGTGTGTAGCTCCACGTGGTCGGGGCGGAGCTCAGGGATGCGGAGAGGGAGCGAGGGGGTGGCTTTGGCCGTGGTGGAGCTCGTCGACGACGTCGAGCTCCGCTCGGTGGGGAAGCGAGAGGGATCCAGGGGAGGAGTGAGGGTGAGGGAGAGAGCGAGGGGGGTCCAGGAGGTGTCGTGGCGTCTGCAGCGACGTCACAGAAGGGGGCACGCAGGCAGGGAGGGAGGAGGTGGCGCTGCGCGTGCGTGCGCGCCGCGGGCACACGCCCCGGTCCTACTCTCCCGAGGAGGAAGGCGACAGGGAGGCGTTGGTGGGCTGGGCCAGATGACTACAGTACCGGGCCGAGGTAAGTGGGTTGCAGGTAGGCGACGGGTGAGTTTCTGTTCTCTTTATTGTTTCTATTTTCTGTTTTTATTTAATCTTTTGCCACTGTTTTGAATTCAAACAAATTCAAACAATGCCAAAAACTCCTCTGAATATTTTTATTTTGCTAGATGGACTTTTCCAAAAGCTCATAAAATATTTCAGGGGTATTTGAAATTATATTCTAATTATATGAATATAATTCAAATTCAAATAACTAATGATTTAAATTTAGAGTCCCAAAATTAAGTCCTTAAAAATGTGCAATATTTTTGGTTGGGACCAAAACCCTTGCCAAAAATGTCAAACATCTAAGAAGAGCATTTTGGAGACAATGAATGAGATTTTAGGGGTTTTGCCCTTCTTTTATTAGGTTTACGAGGCTTCAGATATTCCTCAATTCAGATTTCTTGAAATTTAGACATGATACATAAGTGATCTAAGATGCAACTAAGACAAGCAATAATCTAGGGCTGTGACAACTCACCCCCACTAAACAAGAATCTCGTCCCGAGATTCAAGACGTGAGGTAAGAAGACAGAGGGGACACAAAGCTATCACAATCTTCATGATCCAGGTTGTACTTCATAAGAGCGTTGATTCAGTCATCACCTTTGTCTCGACGTCTTGCTCTGAACTCCATCCAACATGATAACGGGAATAAAGAAAACTCTCGAAGAATCGATCTTCTCGAAGATCGAGCAACCGACGATCAACTCACAGAACGAGACATAGAACATCTCTCGAGATGAGACACGAAGCATACATCTAGAGGGATGGAGTGAAACAGATGACAAAGGTTCAATTTGATAGGTAACAATTCCACGCTGAAGTAGGATGGTGCATGGTTTCAAAGTAGCGAGGAGATAGTTGCCATGATTCCACAACGGGGCACCTTGGGAGAGGTGACTCATAGAATTATTACCTTAAGCGGCAAAAAGAATTACTTTTGATCCATAGATCATTGAAATTCTTCATACCAGCCTGAGGCAAATCACAATTGATCGTTTGAAAGAATTCGAGAGGATGGCATACTCAGCTTGGAAAGGAAACTACAGTTATAGAACAACTCGGCAATTGGAAGGCACATTCCAGTTGATACCAAGGATATAACCTAGTGACTGAGCGTTCTTTCAAGAACTTGAGAATTTCCATATTCATCAAGGTTTTACCAACATATATGCCAAGATCCTGGTGACACCTCGTACTACCATGATGAATAACGATGGAGGATGCAGGTGCAAGGAAGGACAACACTTTCTCAGATTTCACCTTAGTGAGGCCAAGGGAACAAAATCTGGATGATCAACCGAGGCACATTTAACACTCCGCTTCTAATGTTCTCCTTGATGTACTAGCGTATCCCATTGATAGATATGGTTTGATACCTAGAACACCAAGTAAAAGGTCGGACTTCAGAAACACAAAAATCCATAAGGAACAACTACTGGAGTAAACCCTACGAAATCCTTCTGGGGAGGTGGCCAACTTGCTCAATCAAGATACTACAATAATAGGTCTTCCGGCTGGGTGTGTTGGCCACGACATCCACTTTACCGGGTTACAGAGAGGCCAATATTATAGTTCTTGGGAAACGTTCCAACCATCATATCTACCCGAGATTCAGATCTGGTTGGTGTCAGAATAATCCAGACTCATCGAGCCTAGGAGGAAAAATGAAATTTTGCAACACAAATCGATGAGATGGCGTAGCGAGATTCATGGGGAGTCAACTATGATAGCAAGCTCCAAAACATGAGCTGGTTCTGCTACATACATGTGAACACGTTGTCCAAGACAAGCATGACCACATAGTAGTCTTACAATGAAACACTACCGAGTTCTGATTGGGAACCATCATTGCGGAGAGCGAAGTCCTACGCATGTACCTTTGGGTCCTTAAGAATTAGCACTTAAGAACTTCTTTTCCTTGAACAAATCAATCAGTGGCTTGGTGTGCTAGGGAATACATATGGAGTGGAGGTAATTAATCTACCAAACCATAGAATACATTCGCACATGCATAACTGACTTGGGATGATTCCAGAGGAAGCAAAACTAACTCTCTCAAATTCACGACGGCAACTTGCATCGAACGCACATGAATGAGAGGAAGTCACTTCTTTCATCCAAACATATACTTCATGAACGGGGCATGAAAAAATGCTTACACAAGTTTCCAACACCAGATGGATGTTCAACACGAATCATGGTGGAGACAAAATGCCGCTGATGGGCTCAACAACAACTCATCGGAATTTCCATATCACTAGACTTCCACCATTATGTGAACAATGTGATAGTATTGGCTAGACCAAAAGATGTAATGGTGTATGCTTGAGGAATCAACCACGAGTAAGACAACATTACGAATATCGTTGGTTCTAACTTGATTTGACGATGGCCCACACTCAAATCAAGGTTTGGGCAAGACGATAGGTTCAACAACTGATCACGAGGACCAATCGATGAAGAAATCATCTTTCTACAACAAACACACAAACACAAGATATCCCTTTGGAAATGAACTAAGTTAGGCTTTTATCTTCCAACTCTCCAAGTTGTTGTTCAGCTTAACCAACTAGCTCAGGGGTATCCAACACAGATTCTTGGAGAAGGGGTGGTTTATAAGAAAAGCAACTTGATCACGAGCTCAACATAACAGTCAGGGGATAACCTGGTAACACTTCCAAGAAGATATTTGGAAAATCACGAACCACCGGTATGTTACTAAGCTCGAGATCAATCTTGCTTTTCAAGGCAAGACGATGTGATCAAAAGAGTGATGGATTGACACAATCCTATCTCATTGATCAAGGAGTGCACCAGGGAAAATGGACTAGGTAGCGCGATCAATCTTAGAATGATGATTCAATAATCAACACGCTAAGAATGAGGTTATTGTCCATTTAACTACCAAGCAACAGAGTTGCTAGGAGTATAGATTTCACACATCATGATTCACTTGTCGGCATTCCGGTTATAATAACATGGGAACCGAGGAATGAATATCGATGGCGAGAAGTATCACTATATCAAGAGTTCATAGGATGGTGTGCAATTCCCATGATAATCTTAATATAAAGATGGTAATACTCCAAGGTAGAACAGAACAAAAGATGGATTAGTATTTGATCTGCGGAACACCACTGCTTTGACCCAATCCTGGATATGGATGAGGTACTGGAGTTTGTTTCTCTCCTAGTCATTCTGGAATAGAATGGCTTGACGGACCACAAGAATAATAGGCATCGATGAACGAATGCACGCATACTCTTGACTATCAATTGATAGACAAGGCCAGAAAACAACTAAAGAGGGACAACTAAAAAGAACATATGATTTTCCGAGTTGTGGATGCATGGATTAGCATGTCGAACGAGTTCAACATATTTTTTCCGGATAACCCATGCAGAAATGGTAGAACTGGCAGAGTAACAGCATAGAATCGAGAACTCGTCAAGAGCACTCTGGTTGTGATCTTTCGGTTCAGCGAGGAACTTCTGCCAAAATGGTTCATGGTATTTGGAGGAAGGGAATACCACATACCTCGAGGACTATCGCAAAGGTTACTAATAACCTAAAGAAACTAGCAAACACTAACAGCATGAAGTAGGTAGAGTGAATCTCGGGTTCAAGAGCCCAGGAATAGAATACCTACCAACTAAATGGCATCACGGGATGCTCTCAAGAATGATGGCCAGAATCATCACACTAGGACACAAATCATGGCCAGATTACTAGATGATCCCCTAAGACACCTAGGGTCATAATAACAACTCCAACATATATGTCGAGGCAATAGAATACCTCAACTCAGCAATTAGTGTGATCGGCCTGGCCCAAGGGAACATCAAAACCAGAGGGAAAGGATTGCAAGTGCATCAGATTGTTTAGAAACCTGGGATGACTCGGACAGCATAACGGCTGTAAATGCTCAAAAATATTGGAGACATGCTACAAAAATGGTGGCATAGCCACTCGAACATCATAACAACAAGGTTCTAAGATCAACTATGAATACACAAAGATAGTAGAAACTGAATTGAGGCTTGGATCTAACAATCCTATAAGTCTACGGATTAGCAACACGCGATCCTGATAGAAGAAGGAGAGAGCCTAGTTCCTTAACCCCGTAGGAAAAGATAAGATGACTCGGATCAGAAGGGCATAAGGTAAAGGAGTAAAAAGAGTCTTACATTCCATCCCACAATCAATTCCCTTATATAACTAAGAATTTCTAGACTCAACTTCGACCAGTTTGGCTTGGTAATCCTACGGGCAGTCAAGCTCTGATACCAAAGCTGCCAGGACCCTGACTCAAAGCCACACCAATCTAGCATGTAACACTTCATATCACTTTGCGGCCTCATGCACGGTATTCCCACGGGTGTCGCCTTACCTTGCCCAGGACCGTTTGCGCCTTTTGGCACACGTATATGATAGTGTCGCTAGCATCCATATGACAAGGAGCCCAGGCTAACATGGCTAGTCGTGAACCCAAAGTGGCGCTAACTTACAGGGACATGCATACATGACCCATCAATGAACGTGTCGGTCATCAGCGAGTGAATCTGGGCTGTAGTAGCTGGGCTAGCAGGACTCCGATAAACCGGGCTGTAGCAGGCTAACAGGACTCCGGTAGACACTGCGTGACATTTCCCCGAAGGGACAGACACAGGAACGAAGAAGGACACTTGCCGGCCAGCCTAAGTGTTCCGGAGCAGTAGCAAGCTACCAGGGCTCAGTGGAAGCACTAGGAGACATCTCCCGGTAAGAGAGGCTACCAAGGATAAACAACTAGATAGTAAGATCCCACACATACCAAGCATTTCAATAACATACACACAATATGCTCGATATGTGCAAATACAACATGGCATCACAACATGACTCTACAACTCAAGTATTTTATTCAATAGGCTCCGAGGAGCAAGATATTACAAACATGGGTCTCATGACCCAACATTCAAAGCATACAAGTCAAAGCACATGTGGAAGCTTAACATGTCTAAGTACAGACATCTACAAACGAAAAAGGCTGAGAAGCCTGACTAACTACTAGATCCTGCTGAGGGCTCAAGATTGTAGCTGAGGTAACAAGCTAAATGTTGAAGTTCACGCGGAACTACTAGTGAGACTGAAGTCTCTCTACAAAAACATAAAATAGGCAAACATGAGTACAAATGTACCCAGCAAGACTTACATCGGAACTAGCTACATATGCATCATTATCAACAGAGGGGATGGTGGGGTTTAACTGCAGCAAGCCAGCTTTGACTCGGTTGGTATCCTGAATTATGACTGCAAGTAACTCTTTTGAGGTGGCGCACACGAGTCCACATATTCACCATATCAATACAACACTATGGATCCGCTCCCGTCTCCCTACGAGAACTCCATCCATAGCACTCACGCTTATCTTGCATATTTTAGAGTATCCACTTTCACTTGTCTATGAACTATACAGGCAACTCAGAAGTCCTTTGCCGCGGACACGGCTATTCGAATAGATGATGTTAACCCTGCAGGGGTGTACTTCTTCACACACGCTCTCGCCACTTACCGCCATGTACACGTCATGTATCTTGGCAACCTTCAAGCGGAAGCCTGGCGAGGGTGTTGGCCACGGCCTACCTAAACACTCAAGTCTCTACTCCAGGTTTATCGCCTATTCGTGTTCCATCCGCAAGGAGATCCGGCCGGGGTGTCGCTCACGGCCCCAAACAATGTGAGCAGGGTTTCCAAGCCCACCATTCTAGTGCCACTTGGTACACCGTGCCACTGCACCTAGTTTGTCCCAAGCCCACCTGTACCGGGTGCCACTTGGTAGACTACTAGCACTACCTACAAACACCAAAAACTAGTTGCAACTCCTGGACAGAGAACAAGGGTGATTAAGAAGTCGAGAGGGTCAATTAAGGATCCCAATGAGTGGTAGTAGCTGTTAATGGATCACAAACACACAACTCAGTTCCTGAGGACGGCTTCAATGAGACAACCCACCATGTACTCCTACGTGGCCTCTCACCACTACCTTTACCAAATCGTGTTCACACACTTAGCTCACACACAGTAGGACATGTTCACAACGTTCCAATTCATCCTCGATGAATCAGACCAGACTCAACACTAAGCAGTAGCAGGCATGACAAACAAGCATGAATGAGTAGGCACATCAGGGCTCAAACAACTCCTACTCATGCTAGTGGGTTTCATCTATTTACCGTGGCAATGACAAGTCATTCAGAGGATAAGGGGTTCAACTACCGCAACATGTAATAGTTGAAACATTGTTGTCCTAATGCAGTAAAAGAGAGCAGAGCGAGAGAGTGGGTTTGTATGAGAATGAACAAGGGGGTTTTGCTTGCCTGGCACTTCTGAAGATAATATAGTTCTTCATTGGTGTCATCGAACTCATCATCGGAACCACGTTTACCGAGAGGGGACAAATACCGGCAAACAAGGAAGAACACAATCAATGCAATGCACAGTATGATGCATGATCATGACATGTCAATATATTGTGATTTGAGCTAATGCAACTAGCAACATGTTAAATGGAGTTGGTTTGAATCAAAGATTCAAATTCAAACTCCATATGTGATGTTTTAAATGCCCTTCATATGATTTGTCCTAAACATCAGCTATAAATTGTTCTAACATGCATGAAAATGGTGCAGATGGATAGATTGGATTTTTCTGATCATTTTTCATATATAAATTATTTCATTCTGAGTTATGGTTGAATTTATATGAATTTTTGAAGTTTATACTATTTTCTGCAATTTCCTGAATAAGAATAAATTCAGAAAAAGGTTAACTGCGTCATCATGACGTTGGTGTGACGTCAGCAGGTCAATAAATCGGTTTGGGTCAAACCTGACAGTGGGCCCCGCATGTCAGTGAAATAGTGGCTAATTAAGTTTAGAAGTTAAACTAAACTAGTTTAACAGGGGCTGGCCCCACCTGTCATTGACTCAGGGGAGGTCAAACCCCTGGTCAGGCGGGGCTAATACGCCAGCAGCTCGTCATCGGCGACAGCAGGCGCGACAGAGGGCTCAGGTTTGGCCCTACGATGAACAACTGACGGCCAAGGCCACTTACGAGACGAGAAGGCCCGGCCGCATCGACTGGTGCATGTGGTTTTGACGGAGGGGGCCTAGAACGACGACGATGGCAAGTGCGGTGGCCGACGTTTGGGCGTCGATCGAATTGATGCTGCAGGGCACAGCAGGAGGCGCGGGTGGTCGCGGTCGACTCCTAGGAGCGCGCTTATCGCAGTGGTGTGCTCAGGCGCAAGCTTGCACCGCCATAGCCACGGTGGAGACATGGCCGGCGGCGAAGAGCACTCACGCTCGACGGAATCGAGCTAGCGGAGAAAAACAGAGGGGGCGAGCATATGGGAAGGTGCAGGAGCTCACAAGGGGTCGGGAGAGAAGCTCGGCGGGCTCAGGGAAGCTTCTGCGACGGTGAGTTGACGGTGGCGATCTCCGGGCACCGGAGATGAAGACGGCGATGCTCCGGTCGACTGGGGCCTCCTCTGGTCGCGTGCGTCGGGTGTGTAGCTCCACGTGGTCGGGGTGGAGCTCAGGGATGCAGAGAGGGAGCGAGGGGGTGGCTGTGGCCGTGGTGGAGCTCGTCGGCGACGTCGAGCTCCGCTCGATGGGGAAGAGAGAGGAATCCAGGGGAGGAGTGAGGGTGAGGGAGAGAGCGAGGGGGGGTCCAGGAGGTGTCGTGGCGTCCGCAGCAGCGTCGCGGAAGTGGGCACGCAGGCAGGAAGGGAGGAGGTGGCGCTGCCCGTGCGTGCGCGCCGCGGGCACTCGCCCCTTTCCTACTGTCCCAAGGAGGAAGGTGACAGGGAGGCGTTGGTGGGCTGGGCCGGCCGACTACAGTACCGGGCCAAGGTAAGTGGGCTGCAGGTAGGCGACGGGTGAGTTTCTGTTCTCTTTATTGTTTTCTGTTTTCTATTTTTATCTAATCTTTTGCCACTGTTTTGAATTTAAACAAATTCAAACAATGCCAAAAACTCCTCTGAATATTTTTATTTTGCTAGATGGACTTTTCCAAAAGCTCATAAAATATTTCAGGGGCATTTGAAATTATATTATAATTATATGAATATAATTCAAATTCAAATACCTAATGATTTAAATTCAGAGTCCCAAAATTAAGTCCTTAAAAATTTTCAATATTTTTGGTTGGGACCAAAACCCTTGCCAAAAATGTCAAACATCTAAGAAGAGCATTTTGGAGAAAATGAATGAGATTTTAGGGTTTTTGTCCTTCTTTTATTATGTTTTCGAGGCTTCAGATATTCCTCAATTCAGATTTCTTGAAATTTAGGCATGATACATAAGTGATCTAAGATGAAACTAAGACAAGGAAAAATCTAGGGCTGTGACACCATGCCCCCGCCCGTCCGCGGTAGGCGACGCCGGAGGCGGTCACCGCCGGAACTAGTGTTTGGTTTTTCACCGGAAGGCAGACTGAGGGAGGAGGCATTCTATTTGTCTTTAGATGGCAATGCAGAGATCGAGGAGTTCTTGGAGCGCGACCGCCTGGCGGAGGAGCAGGAGTTGTTGGAGCGCTACCGCCTAGCGGAGGAGCAGCGTATCACCGATTTGCGCCGCGAGCGGGACATGGAGCAGCAGCGCAGCGACGCTCTGAGTCGCGAGCAGAGCGCCCGCAACTGGGCCGACTACGTGGAGGCCGGTGCCCAGCAAATAGCCCTGGAGGCTGTCACGGACGCACGCGTTCGTGACGCCGAGTTTTACTACTAGCTCGTCAAGTGGGTTTCCCGCTTGGAAGCCGAAGCTTCGGTGGACCACGCCGGCACGAAAAGGGCCAACGCGTGCGAGCAACACGCCCTATCGCATCCTTTGCAAGTCCAAGGCGAGGCGCAGGACGCTGGTGCCAGAGTTTAGCATGTACCACAGATGGTGGCCGGCATCGTCTAGTTAGCTAAGAGTAAGTTAGTACTTGTACGCTACTAGAGTATTAGTGGGAGTAGATAGTTAACTTGGCTATGATGGTTGTCAACGTGGAAGTTCAGTACTCTATATGTGGATCAGACCTGTTACTTTGCTCTGAATGTTGAACTTTCCATTTGAACGTATGGAATGGGCTGTTATTTTTTTAAATGGATTGTATTTGTCCTCCACGGGTTTAGAGGCTGACTTGTGGGCCTACCAAGTTGATGCGTACACAATCAGGAGATGATTGTACGTGGAGAGGATGACAGCGGGGACCCGCCAAGGTCATGGCAGTACGCAAGCAAGTGCCTCCTTATTTCAAGCCAATAAAAAAACGGCTCCTCCTAGTGGATTTCTGACATCTGGGTCCCATGCCATTGTCAACGTAGTCAATAAACGAGAGAATTACACAATGACCGGCTGACACCAGGGACCCAGCAGCTCGCCCAGTTATTTTTGTTTTGGGTTAATTTGATAAATGCCACTCCAATTCTGGTGTATCCGAGAAATGCCACTGCAATTTCCAAACTTTGAAAAATGCCATTTCTAGTGGCATTTTTCAAAGTCTGGAGTGGCGTTTTTCAAAGTTTACAAACTGCAGTGGCGTTTTCCAAAGTTTGCAAAAATTGTAGTGGCATTTTACAAAGTTTTGAAATTGTAGTGGCATTTTTATGAATCGCCATAATTGGAGTGGCATTTATCTAATTTGTTTTTGAGACGGAAGCAGGGTGTCAACTGGGCTGTGCGGGACACTCTGGCTTGTCTAGACAACCTTTTCTTTTATGTTTACCACAGACCAGCCCAGTAGTTTTTTTTTCTTTCTAAAAATGGCTAGCCCAGTTTTTTTGTGATTTGTCAAGTAAGTCGCTTTATCAGGCCTGTTGGGCTGCAAATATTTCAAGACGAGGAGAGTTTCATTCGGCTGGCCGAGAAAATGGCCTATCAGTAATGAGAAATTGTTTGTACATTTTTAAAACACATCAAACCAGCAATTAGTTTTAAATATCTTTTTTCATTTCGAGATTTTAAATTGCATTGATTTTTATGCGTGGACAATTTATTGGATTTTATATTGATATACATTTATTTTTTAAATCAGTCTGAATGTGACTCGAAATTTCAGGATTAAAAACAGTTCAGATCGCACCGACATATGCAAAATTTCGTACAATTTTTTAGCCGTGGCCACAATATGGGCTGTAATGCTAACAAAAAGAATATGGGCTCCAAAAAAACCCGTAAGAATTAGCAAATAGGTTGTAAATTATTTGAAATAATTTCAGATGGCTTGTATGTTGTTTTCCATAGATTTTAGGCTTTTCTAAAAAAAGGTTGACGCACAAGCATTGACTGTTGGATGTCCATCCAACGGCCATCGTGCTTCTTCAATCTCTGCTCTTCCTACTCCAGCCTCTCAAACAAGCGCCGGCGGGACTGCCTGCTCCCTCCTCCCCGCGGTCGGCTGTGCTGCCGCGCAGGCCTCACCGCCCCACCATACTCCCATCGCTGGCCTAGCCATCCCTCTACTCACCCACACCTGCTATTATTCTCCGGCGACGGCAGACGAACCAGTAAACCCTTGTATAGTCGTACTTCCCTCCGCATGGGAAAAAACTGCCGAGTCTTCCCTGGCTCTGTGTCGTTCCCTTCCTAGGCCTCGCCGTCGTCCACCGCCCTGGTGCTCTTGGCGTGGCGTGGTCAACATGGTCAACGACCGACATGCATCTGAAGTGGACTATACATGGAGAGGCTGACAGCTGGGTCCACGGCCGCACGCAAGGAAATGCCTCCTTATTACACACAAAATAATGATTCCTCCACCTGACATCTGGGACCCATCGAAAGGGCCTCTGTATTTTGCAAAAAAACATTACCGCCGTTGACAGCTCGGACCCACCAGCTATATCTTCGCACGCAAGGAAGTGCCTCCTTATTACGCACAAAAAAATGAATACTCCCCCTGCTAGCTGGGACCTAGTATAGTGGGCCTACTAAGTTGAAGGGGACAAATAGCTTTGTCAACTTAGTCAATATGCACGATTCTAGCTCGACAGACCATACAATGTCCATCCAACTGCCGTAGTGCTTCTTCAACCTCTGGTCTTCTTGCTCCAGCCGCCCAAAGCAGCACCGGTCGTGCTGCCTGCTCCTGCCTCCCGTGGCCGGCTGTGCTGCCGCAGAGGCCTCACTGCCCCCATACTACTCCCACCGCTGGCCAGGCTATCCCTCCACTCCACTCACCCACACCCCCTGTTATTCTGCAGCGACGGTAGTGCAGCCAAACCAGTGAACCCTCGTACTCCTCTCCGCGTGGGCATCCACTGCCGCGTCTTCCCTAGCTCCGCATCGTCCCCTTCCTAGGCCTCGCCGTCGTCCACCTCCGTGGTGCTCTCGGCGCGGCGTGGTCAATGTGGTCAATGACCGAATTCCATCAGAAGAGTACTATACGTGGAGAGGCTGACAGCTGGGTCCACGACAGCCGCAAGGAAGTGCCTCCTTATTACGCAGAAAATAATTATTCCTCCACCTGACAGCAGGGACCCACCGGACGGGCCACCAGTATTTCACGAAAAAAAATGTTTCCCCATGACTGCTGGGACCCACCAGACGGGCCATCGTATTTCGTGAAAAAAAAACATTTCCCCCTGACTGTTGGGACCCACCAGACGGACCACCGTATTTCACAAAAAAAAGTTCCCCCCGCTGTCAGCTCGGACCCACCGGAAGTGCCTCCTTATTACACACAAAAAAATGAATACTCCCCCTGCTAGCTGGGACCCACCATGGTGGGAGGCTGACTTGTGGGCCTACTAAGTTGACTGGGATGGGGGCCTTTGTCAACTTTAGTCAATATGAATGATTCTAGCTCCAGTGACCATACGATGTCCATCCAACGGCCGTAGTGCTTCTTCAACCTCTGGTCTTCCTGCTCCAGCTGCCTAGAGCAGCGCTGGTCGTGCCGCATGCTCCTGCTTCCCATGGCCGGCTGTGATGCGACGGAGGCCTCACCGCCTCCTACTACTCCCACCGCTGGCCAGGCCATCCCTCTACTCACCCACACCCCCTATTATTCTGCGGCGACGACAGCCTCACACCGCAGCCGGACAAGTGGACCCTCGTACTCCTCTTCGCGTGGGCATCCACTGCCGCGTCTTCCCCGGCTCCGTGTCGTCCCCTTCCTAGGCCTCGTCGTCGTCCACCGCCCTGGTGCTCTCGGCGCGGCGTGGTCAACATGGTCAAGGAACGACTTCCATCGGACGTGGACTGTACGTGGAGAGGCTGACAGCTGGGTCCACGGCCACAACAAGGAAGTGCCTCCTTATTACGCGGAAAATAATGATACCTCCACCTGACAGCAGTGACCCACCGGATGGGCCACTGTATTTCACGAAAAAAAACGTTTCCCCCCTGACTGCTGGGACCCACCAGCTACATCTTCGGACGCAAGGAAGTGCGTCCAGGAAAAAACGATTCGCCCCCCTGACTGCTGGGACCCACCAGCTACATCTTCGCACGCAAGGAAGTGCCTGACAGTCGGGACCCACCTGGTCGAAGCGTATGTAGCATTGTCATTCTGGTCGTGAACGTGTACGTACATACTGGTGGATGTAGAGGCGCGCACGTGTCGTAGTAGAGGCGCGCACGTAGCATGTACACGTACATACAACGGTGAGTGTGCAAGAAAGAAAATACGGCCACGTATGTGTACATACGGGCGGGGTCTCGAACGCCTACTCGCGCATACGTACGGCCAGGGCTCGTGTACATGGCTGGGTCGGAACAGAGAAACAATGTCGTCGTCGTGTTCATGGGGAGCCAACCGGCTGGGTCGGAATAGAATGCACCGTCGTGTTCATCGGGAGGGCTTGAACGGAACAGGCGATTGAAACGAGGCCTGGTGTACCACAGAATAGAGGAAATGGCCTTGTGTTCAACCGGCCACGTTCGAAACGGGATCTTGTTCATTAGGAGGGGTCTGGCGTACCGCAAAACAGAGGAAACGGAGGAAATGGACTTCCTACGATCGAGACGGGGGTCCTGTTGATCGGGAGGGGTGTGGCGTACCGCAAAACGGACGAAACGGACTTGTGTTGGAGCACTACAGTCGAAATGGGGGTCCTGTTCACCGGGAGTGGAGTGGCGTACCGCAAAACGGACGAAACAGACTTGTGTTGGAGCGCTACGGTCGAAATGGGGGTCTTGTTCATCGGGAGGGGTGTGGCGTACCGCAAAACGGGACTCCACGAGATACTGTTCATCTCCACCATCGACCTCCTCTAGCCTCCACGGGCTACCGTCGACCTCCTCCAGCCTCCACGGGCTCCTATTCATCCAGCCTCCACCGTGCGCTACTCCACCGACTACTGTTCAACCACCCCTCCACGGGCACCCCACCACCGTCTACTGTTCATCCAGCCCTCCACGGGGTCGTCCTGTTCATCCAGCCCTCCACACCACGGGGTCATGTTCATCTAGAGGCAACACCACCGCTCACTGTTCATCCACCCCCCCCCCCCCGCGCGCGCGCAACGCTCACTGTTCATCCAGAGATGCAGCATCGATCGGCTTCAGGTAGCAGCAGTAGCAAAGTAATCGCTCGATCGGGTTCAGTTAATAGCCATTGATCGATCGCTCGGGTTCAGTAATGCGTAGCCTACAGTGCAATCGCTCGGGTTCAGTTAGAGACCAACGCCTCGCTCGGGTTCAGTTAGAGCCAACGCCTCGCACACACGCGCGTACGTGTACGAGAGAAACGCGCATCGCTTGGCCCCCGACCGCCCGCCGTAACCGGGAACTCCCCGAAATTTTCCTCGCCCTCGCTTCTACCATGGTATTTTCCGTCATGGACGGACCAAATAATGTCATGCAGCTGCGTCTCCGGCCCGCCCAAGACGAAAAGCCCATTTTCTGTCATGATTTTTTGTCATAGAAGTAGGAGCCCACCACATCTATGATGATACCGTGTTTTGTCACAATTATTGTCATAGAAGTGTCATATGTATGACAAAAAAAATTCGTTCAGCCCAAAATGTCACGGATGTGTCTTTTTTTTGTAGTGTGTCAGCTGGCTCATGAAAAAAAATTCTTTGCCACCATCTTGAAGAAAACTGATGGCAAAGAATGAGTTGATGGCAAAGGTCATGTATGCCGTCGGCCAGCTCTTTGCCATCTGCCAGCAGACGGCATAGAAGCTTTGCCATCAGCTGGCAGACGGCAAAGAGTGTGGGTGGCCCAGTAGCGAGGGCCACCTAACAGACACTTTCTTTGTCGTGTGCGAGCTGACGGCAATGCTCCTTTAAAGTGGCCAAACTAACGTCCGTTAGCTAGGCTCTTCGCCGTCTGCTAGCAGACGACAAAGAACCATGCCCTAACAAAATGCCTACGACGCCCGCGGACCCATCTCTTTGTCCCCCCTCTCTCTCTATCCCGCCCCCGAGCCACCGCCATCCCGCGCCGCCCCGCGCCCGTGCCGCCGCCGCCCCATGCTACCCCCATCGATGCGCCGCCCCGGCGACCCCCTCCTCCGCCTCGTGCCACCCCCCTCGCCGTGCCGTCCCACCACCGTGCCCGAGCCGCCGCCGCCCTATGTGACCCCTGTTGCCGCGTCGCCCCCCTCCTCCACCCTGGCGGCCCCGGTGCCGTCCTTCCCCCTCCACCGCCACCACTGGGTACCGCCCCCTCTTCCAAGATGTCAAAGCGAGGTACGGCGAAAAATTTCCCCTTCGTCCATTTCTTTCCAGCATGGTTTACCCTGGCCGCCTCATGCTAGTATAGTCTTTGTTGGATCGTGTCGTGCTGTGCTTTGATTTGGAGGCCGAACGCGTGTTTTCCTGCTACCAGTAGTCGTGATTTGTTCCTGTTCTTGGTGCGAATTTGGTGGTGGTTTAGGTTCGTCGGTGGCCATATGTGGTGTAGAAGATGCTTAGGAATGGAGTTGTTCAACTGTTTGTTAGTGTAAGGTTGCTAGTTGCTTGCTGTACTGGTGCTGGATGGATCACTTGCCTCGCTAGTATTTAGATCCACTTTAGGCCCTTCAAGTGAACATATTTGTGATGCTCTCAGATGCCTGTGACCATCTTTTCTTGTTCCGATGTGCTAAATTAGTCCGTCGTTTTAGGTTTTAGTTCTGTTAAAGGATCTATTGTGCATGATGCTTTCCTCCTGATTTTTTCATGCCCTGGCGAGTTATTGTATTAGATCTTGGGTTAGGCATTAGGGCAGTTGCATCTCCTAGGTTAAGTGACTGTAAATTTTCTCAAATGCTTGTGTTTAACTTGTCTTGACAAGTAGTTATAATCCTTGTTTAACTTTTGTGAGGAACATTCATGTAATCATAACATGTGTGTGTGTGTGTTTCTGTGGTTGTCATGCATGTCCAGATTATTCGCTTAGTTTACTAAAGATGGTTAGATCCATCGGTGGTTGTATATGCTGTAGAAGATGTTTAAGAATGGATCTACTCAGCTGATTGTTGGTGCGAGGTTGCTACCTGCTAGGCCCGCGTAGTTGCTTGTTGTACTGATGTGGGATGGATCGTTGCCTTGCCCGTGTTTAAATCCACTTCAGGGCCTTAGAGGGGTCTGGAAGTGAACATGTCTGTGATGCTCTCGTCCTTGTTAGTTGCATGTGACTATCTTTTCCTGGTCAAAAAATGGTGCGCACACTTGTTGCTAGATAGATGTTTGTTAGCTCTTACGGGGTAAATTAGTTCTTTGTTTGAAATAATAGTCTGTTAAATGTTCTTTTCAGTGTATAGGAGCTGTCATGCAAGGTGATTTCCTCCCATTTTCCTCAACTGGGGAGTTATTGTATTAGATCCTGGATGAACACTTCGGGCAGTTGCATGTCTCCGCCCAAGTGGACAGATGATTGTAAAATTTATCAGATGCTTGCGTTTATCTTGACTCACTAAATATATATAATCCTTGTTTAACTTTGAAGGAACGTTCATGATATCATGTAATCATAACATGTGTGTGGCTTATATGTCAATATGTGGTTTATATGGCATGAATTTGGTGTCATTAGCTTTTCTTTTGTTGATACTTAGTACTTACTAATAAATGTGAGTTTTTATCCTATAAACCCCACAGTGATAAAATAATTCTTGGTCAAAGTCTTCTCTCACTAGAACTTAATATATACTTTATGTCCTACATTTGAAACATGAGCATTACTAAGTGGTCTCTTCTGCTGCTTATCAGAGATGGGGGGGGGGGCTGCCACCGCAGGCTGCGCTCTTCTACACCGGAGTACGAGTTGGATGCTTTCGAGTTCTTCAGTGTCATACTTGAGAATTCATCCAGGAGGCAGGTATGTAAAAGGAGAGATCTCCCCTTCCCCCATCTCTTTATGATAAGTCTGCTATTTGCTACATCACTCCTTGTCCCACGCTGCAGAGGCTACCTGACACGTTCATGAAGATGCTGGACGTGTTGGGGAACGTAGTAATTTCAAAATTTTCCTACGCACACGCAAGATCATGGTGATGCATAGCAACGAGAGGGGAGAGTGTTATCCACGTACCCTCGTAGACCGAAAGCGGAAGCGTTAGCACAATGCGGTTGATGTAGTCGTACGTCTTCACGAGCCGACCGATCAAGTACCGAACGCACGGCACCTCCGAGTTCAGCACACATTCAGCTCGATGACGTCCCTCGAACTCCGATCCAGCCGAGCTTTGAGGGAGAGTTCCGTCAGCACGACGGCGTGGTGACGATGATGATGTTCTACCGACGCAGGGCTTCGCCTAAGCACCGCTATGATATTATCGAGGTGGACTATGGTGGAGGGGGGCACCACACACGGCTAAGAGATCTCAAGGATCAATTGTTGTGTCTCTAGGGGGTGCCTCCCTCCCCGTATATAAAGGAGTGGAGGAGGGGGAGGGGGCCGACCACCCTTGGCGCACCCATGAGGAGTCCTACTCCCACCGGGAGTAGGACTCCCCCCTTCCTTGTTGGAGTAGGAGAGGAGAGGGGGAAAGGAAAGGGGGGGGGGCACCGCCCCCCCTCCTTGTCCAATTCGGACTTAGGGTGGAGGGGCGCGCGGCTGCCCCTTGGCCGCCTCTCCTCTTCCACCACTTGGGCCCATGAGGCCCATTAACCTCTTGGGGGGTTCCGGTAACCCCCCGGTACTCTGGTATATATCCGATAACCCCTGAAACCATTCTGGTGTCCGAATATAGTCGTCCAATATATCAGTATTTATGTCTCAACCATTTCGAGACTCCTTGTCATGTCCGTGATCATATTCGGGACTCCGAACTACCTTCGCTACATCAAAACATATAAACTCATAATATAACCGTCATCTAACTTTAAGCGTGCGGACCCTACGGGTTCGAGAACTATGTAGACATGACCAAGACACGTCTCCGGTCAATAACCAATAGCGGAACCTAGATGCTCATATCGGCTCCTACATATTCTACGAAGATCTTTATCGGTCAAACCGCATAACAACATACGTTGTTCCCTTTGTCATCGGTATGTTACTTGCCCGAGATTCGATCGTCGGTATCTCAATACCTAGTTCAATCTCGTTACCGGCAAGTCTCTTTACTCGTTTCGTAATACATCATCCTGTAACTAACTCATTAGTTGCAATGCTTGCAAGGCTTATAGTGATGTGCATTACCGAGTGGGCCTAGAGATACCTCTCCGACAATCGGAGTGACAAATCCTAATCTCAAAATACGCCAACCCAACAAGTACCTTCGGAGACACCTGTAGAGCACCTTTATAGTCACCCAGTTACGCTGTGACGTTTGGTAGCACCCAAAGTGTTCCTCCGGTAAACGGGAGTTGCATAATCTCATAGTTATAGGAACATGTATAAGTCATGAAGAAAGCAATAACAACATACTAAACGATCAAGTGCTAAGCTAACGGAATGGGTCAAGTCAATCACATCATTCTCCTAATGATGTGATCCCATTAATCAAATGACAACTCATGTCTACGGTTAGGAAACTTAACCATCTTTGATTAATGAGCTAGTCAAGTAGAGGCATACTAGTGACACTATGTTTGTCTATGTATTCACACATGTATTATGTTTCTGGTTAATACAATTCTAGCATGAATAATAAACATTTATCATGAAATAAGGAAATAAATAATAACTTTATTATTGCCTCTAGGGCATATTTCCTTCAGTCTCCTACTATCAATAGAGTCAATAATCTAGTTCACATCGCCATGTGATTTAACACCAATATTCATATCTGTATATGATTAACACCCATAGTTCACATCATCATGTGACCAACACCCAAAGGGTTTACTAGAGTCAATAATCTAGTTCACATTGCTATGTGATTAACACCCAAAGAGTACTAAGGTGTGATCATGTTTTGCTCGTGAGAGAAGTTTAGCCAACGGGTTTGTCACATTCAGAGCCGTATGTATTTTGCAAAAATATTCTATGTCTACAATGCTCTTTACGGAGCTACTCTAGCTAATTGCTCCCACTTTCAACATGTATCCATATTGAGACTTAGAGTCATCTGGATCTGTGTCAAATCTAGCTAATTGCTCTTTATTGGACCTCTTGTCACCTCCATAATCGAGAAACATATCCTTATTCCACTAAGGAAAATTTTGACCAATGTCCAGTGATCTACTCCTAGATCACCATTGTATTCCCTTGCCAAACCAGGGCATAGTATACAATAGGTATGGTCCATAGCATGACATACTTTTATAGAACCTATGACTGAGGCATAGGGAATGACTTTCATTCTCTTTCTATTTTCTGTTGTGGTCGGGATTTGAGTCTTACTCAATTTCATACCTTTGCAACACAGACAAGAACTCTTTCTTTGACTGTTCCATTTTGAACTACTTCAATATCTTGTCAAGGTATGTACTCATTGAAAATCTTATCAAGCGTCTTGATCTATCTCAATAGATCTTGATGCTCAATATGTAAGTAGCTTTACTGAGGTCTTTCTTTTAAAGAACTCCTTTCAAACACTTCTTTATGCTTTCCAGAAAAATTCTACATCATTTCTGATCAACAATATGTCACTCACATATACTTATCAGAAAGGTAGTAGTGCTCCCACTCACATTATTGTAAATACAGGCTTCACTGCAAGTCCATATAAAACTATATGCTTTGATCAACTTATCAAAGCTTATATTCCAACTCCGAGATGCTTGCACCAGTCCATAGATGGATCGCTGGAGCTTGCACATTTTGTTAGTACCTTTAGGATTGACAAAACCTTCTGGTTGCATCACATACAACTCTTCTTTAAGAAAACCATTAAGGAATGCAGTTTTGACATCCATTTGCCAGATTTCATAAAATGTGGCAATTGCTAACATGATTCGGACAGACATAAGCATCGCTACAGTTGAGAAAATCTCATTGTAGTCAACACCTTGAACTTGTCGAAAACCTTTTTGCGACAAGTCGAGCTTTGTAGATAGTAACACTACAATCAACCTACGTCTTCCTCTTGAAGATCCATTTATTTTCTATGGCTTGCCGATCATCGGGCAAATCCACCAAAGTCCACACTTTGTTCTCATACATGGATCCTATCTCGGATTTCATATCTTCCAGCCATTTCGCGGAATCTGGGCTCATCATCGCTTCCTCATAGTTCGTAGGTTTATCATGGTCTAGTAACATGACTTTCAGAACAGGATTACCGTACCACTCTAGTGCGGACCGTACTCTAGAAGACCTACGAGGCTCTGTAGTAACTTGATCTGAAGTTTCATGATCATCATCATTAGCTTCCTCACTAATTGGTGTAGGAATCACTGGAACTGATTTCAGTGATGAACTATTTTCCAATTCGGGAGAAGGTACTATTACCTCATCAAGTTCTAATTTTCTCCCACTCACTTCTTTCGAGAGAAACTTCTTCTCTAGAAAGGATCCATTCTTGGCAACGAATGTCTTGCCTTTGGATCTGTGATAGAAGGTGTACCCAACAGTTTCCTTTGGGTATCCTATGAAGACACATTTCTCCGATTTGGGTTTGAGCTTATCAGGTTGAAACTTTTTCACATAAGCATCACAACTCCAAACTTTAAGAAACGACATCTTAGGTTTATTGCTAAACCATAGTTCATACAGTGTCGTCTCAATGGATTTAGATGGTGCTCTATTTAACATGAATGCAGCTATCTCTAATGCATAACCCCAAAACGATATTGGTAAATCGGTAAGAGACATCATTGATCGCACCGTATCAAATAAATTGCGGTTATGACATTCGGACACACCGTTACGTTGTGGTGTTCCAGGTGGCATGAGTTTGTGAAACTATTCCACATTATTTTAACTGAAGGCCAAACTCGTAACTCAAATATTCATCTCCACGATCAGATCGCAGATACTTTATTTTCTTGTTACGATGATTTTCCACTTCACTCTGAAATTCTTTGAACCTTTCAACTATTTCAAACTTATGTTTCACCAAGTAGATATACCCATATCTGCTCAAATCATCTGTGAAGGTCAGAAAATAACGATACCCGCCACGAGCCTTAATACTAATTGGTCTGCATACATCAGTATGTATTATTTGCAACAAGTCAGTAGCTCGTTCCATTGTTCTAGAGAACGGAGTTTTAGTCATCTTGCCAAAAATGCACGGTTCGCAAGCATCAAATGATTCATAACCAAGTGATTCCCGTAATCCATCTTTATGGAGTTTCTTCATGCGGTTTACACCGATATGACCCAAACGGCAGTGCCACAAATAAGTTGCACTATCATTATCAACTTTGCATCTTTTGGCATCGATATTATGAATATGTATATCACTACGATCGAGATCCAACAAACTATTTTCATTGGGTGTATGACCATTGAAGGTTTTATTCATGTAAATAGAACAACAATTATTCTCTGACTTTAAATGAATAATCGTATTGCAATAAACATGATCAAATCATATTCATGCTCAACGCAAACGCCAAATACCATTTATTTAGGTTTAACACTAATTCCAAAAGTATAGGGAGTGTGTGATGATGATCATATCAATCTTGGAACTACTTCCAACACTCATCGCCACTTCCCCTCAACTAGTCTCTGTTTATTATGTAACTCCTGTTTCGAGTTACTAATCTTAGCAACCGAACAAGTATCAAATACTCAGGGGCTACTATAAACACTAGTAAGACACACATCAATAACATGTGTATTAAATATACCCTTGTTCACTTTGCCATCCTTCTTATCCACCAAATATTCAGGGCGTGTCCGTTTCCAGTGACCATTTCCTTTGCAGTGTAAGCACTCGGTTTCAAGCTTTGGTCTAGCTTTGAGCTTCTTCTCGGGAGTGACAACTTGGTTGTCATTCTACTTGAAGTTCCCTTTCTTTCCCTTTGCCCTTTTCTTGAAACTAGTGGTCTTGTCAATCATCAACACTTGATGCTCTTTCTTGATTTCTACCTTGGTTGATTTCAACATCGCGAAGAGCTCGGGAATCATTTTCGTCATCCTTTGCATACTATAGTTCATCACAAAGTTCTACTAACTTGGTGATGGTGACTAGAGAACTCTGTTAATCACTATCTTATCTGGAATATTAACTCCCACTTGATTCAAGCTATTGTAGTACCCCGACAATCTGAGCACATGCTCACTAGTTGAGCAATTCTCCTCCATCTTTTAGCTATAGAACTTGTTGGAGACTTCATATCTCTCAACTCGGGTATTTGCTTGAAATATTAACTTCAACTCCTGGAACATCTCATATGGCCCATGACGTTCGAAACGTCTTTGAAGTCCCGATTCTAAGCCGTTAAGCATGGTGCACTAAATTATCAAGTAGTCATCATATTGAGCTAGCTAAACTTTCATAACGTCCGCATCTGCTCCTGCAATAGGTCCGTCACCTAGCGGTGCATCAAGGACATAATTCTTCTGCGCCGCAATGAGGACAATCCTCAGATCATGTATCCAATCCGCATCATTGCTACTAACATCTTTCAACACAGTTTTCTCTAGGAACATATCAAAATAAACATATAAAGCAACAACGTGAGCTATTGATCTACAACATAATTTGCAAAATACTACCAGGACTAAGTTCATGATAAATTTAAGTTCAATTAATCATATTACTTAAGAACTCCCACTTAGATAGACATCTCTCTAATCATCTAAGTGATCACGTGATCCAAATCAACTAAACCATAACCGATCATCACATGATCCAAATACTAATATATGATTCATGTTCGACCTTTCGGTCACAGTGTTCCGAGGCCATATCTGCATATGCTAGGCCCGTCAAGTTTAACCTGAGTATTCTGCGTGTGCAAAACTGGCTTGCACCCGTTGTAGATGGACGTAGAGCTTATCACACCCGGTCATCACGTGGTGTCTGGGCACGACGAACTTTGGCGACGGTTCATACTCAAGGAGAACACTTTTATCTTGAAATTTAGTGAGAGATCATCTTATAATTCTACTGTCAATCAAAGCAAGATAAGATGCATAAAAGATAAACATCACATGCAATCAATATAAGTGATATGATATGGCCATCATCATCTTGTGCTTGTGATCTCCATCTCTGAAGCACCGTCATGATCACCATCGTCACCGGCGCGACACCTGGATCTCCATCGTAGCATCATTGTCATCTCACCAACTATTTCTTCTACGACTATTGCTACCGCTTAGTGATAAAGTAAAGCAATTACAGGGCTATTGCATTGCACACAATAAAGCGACAACCATATGGCTCCTGCCAGTTGCCGATAACTCGGTTACAAAACATGATCATCTCATACAATAAAATATAGCATCATGCCTTGACCATATCACATCACAACATGCCCTGCAAAAACAAGTTAGACGTCTTCTACTTTGTTGTTGCAAGTTTTTCGTGGCTGCTACGGGCTGAGCAAGAACCGTTCTTACCTACGCATCGAAACCACAACGATAGTTCGTCAAGTTACCGTTGTTTTAACCTTCTCAAGGACCGGGCGTAGCCACACTCGGTTCAACTAAAGTTGGAGAAACTGACACCCGCTAGTCACCTGTGTGCAAAGCACGGCGGTAAAACTAGTCTCGCGTAAGCGTATGCGTAATGTCGGTCCGGGTCGCTTCATCCAACAATACCGCCAAACCAAAGTATGGCATGCTGGTAAGCAGTATGACTTGTATCGCCCACAACTCACTTGGGTTCTACTCGTGCATATAACATCTACGCATAAAACCTGGCTCGGATGCCACTGTTGGGGAACATAGTAATTTCAAAATTTTCCTACGCACACGCAAGATCATGGTGATGCATAGCAACGAGAGGGGAGAGTGTTGTCCACGTGCCCTCGTAGACCGAAAGCGGAAGCGTTAGCACAACGCGGTTGATGTAGTCGTACGTCTTCACGATCCGATCGATCAAGTACCGAACGCACGGCACCTCCGAGTTCAGCACACGTTCAGCTCGATGACGTCCCTTGAACTCCGATCCAGCCGAGCTTTGAGGGAGAGCTCCGTCAGCACGACGGCGTGGTGACCATGATGATGTTCTATCGACGCAGGGCTTCACCTAAGCACCGCTATGATATTGTCGAGGTGGACTATGGTGGAGGGGGGGCACCGCACACGGCTAAGAGGTCTTAAGGATCAATTGTTGTGTCTCTAGTGGGTGCCTCCCTCCCCGTATATAAAGTAGTGGAGGAGGGGGAGGGGGCCGGCCACCCTTGGTGCGCCCCATGAAGAGTCCTACTCCCACAGGGAGTAGGACTCCCCCCTTCCTTGTTGGAGTAGGAGAGGAGAGGGAAGGAGAGAGAGTGGGAAAGGAAAGGGGGGCGCCGCCCCCTCCTTGTCCAATTCGGACTTGGAGGGAGGGGCGCGCGGCTGCCCCTTGGCCGCCTCTCCTCTTCCACCACTTGGGCCCATGAGGCCCATTAACCTCCGGGGGGTTCCAGTAACCCCCCGGTACTCCGGTATATATCTGATAACCCCCGAAACCATTCTGGTGTCCGAATATAGTTGTCCAATATATCAATCTTTATGTCTCGACCATTTCAAGACTCCTCGTCATGTCCGTGATCATATCCGGGACTCCGAACTACCTTCGGTACATCAAAACATATAAACTCGTAATATAACCGTCATCTAACTTTAAGCGTGCGGACCCTACGGGTTCGAGGACTATGTAGACATGATCGAGACACGTCTCCAGTCAATAACCAATAGCGGAACCTGGATGCTCATATTGGCTCCTACATATTCTACGAAGATCTTTATCGGTCAAACCGCATAACAACATACGTTGTTCCCTTTGTCATCGGTATGTTACTTGCCCGAGATTCGATCGTCGGTATCTCAATACCTAGTTCAATCTCGTTACCGGCAAGTCTTTTTACTCGTTCCGTAATACATCATCCTGTAACTAACTCATTAGTTACAATGCTTGCAAGGCTTATAGTGATGTGCATTACCGAGTGGGCCCAGAGATACCTCTCGGACAATCGAAGTGACAAATCCTAATCTCGAAATACGCCAACCCAACAAGTACCTTCGGAGACACCTGTAGAGCACCTTTATAATCACCTAGTTACGTTGTGACGTTTGGTATCACACAAAGTGTTCCTCCGGTAAACGGGAGTTGCATAATCTCATAGTTATAGGAACATGTATAAGTCATGAAGAACGCAATAGCAACATACTAAACGACCAAGTGCTAAGCTAACGGAATGGGTCAAGTCAATCACATCATTCTCCTAATTATGTGATCCCGTTAATCAAATGACAACTCATGTCTATGGTTAGGAAACTTAACCATCTTTGAGTAACGAGCTAGTCAAGTAGAGGCATACTAGTGACACTATGTTTGTCTATGTATTCACACATGTATTATGTTTCCGGTTAATACAATTCTAGCATGAATAATAAACATTTATCATGAAATAAGGAAATAAATAATAACTTTATTATTGCCTCTAGGGCATATTTTCTTCAGGACGGCCATCGGCCAAAGAATGTGAAGCTGCAACAGGCCGGCAGCGGGCTTCGCAGGCATTGGGACGTGCAGCTGGTGATCAAGTATGGCCACATGTACCTGTGTTGTGGACGGGAGCAGTTCTACCGTGCCTACGACCTGCGGCACGGGTACTTCCTTCTCTTCAGGTACGACGGTGACGCCATGCTCACCGTGAAGGTGTTCAACACGACTATGTGCCGCATGCGCTACCAGGACGACGACGATGCTAGTATGTTCTGCCTCTTCTTCCTCTACATTTGGATTTGTCTCACATTGATTGTTAACGGTCATTGTTGCATTTGGTCAGGCAATGGGAGCAGCATCAGCGACTCTGGCTACAACCAAAGCAGCACCGACTCTGGCTACAGCAAAAGTAGCAACGAGGATGATCTAGAATGGAGTGGGAAAGAAGAGGAGCAGAGTGGGGATGAGGAGGTGCTGGCTGATGATGGGCAAGACATGGTGGTGGCTCAAGATGACCTAGCGCTAGTGGTGGCTAACGATGGGCAAGAGATGGTGGTGGCTCATGATGGGCAAGAGATGGTGGTGGCTGAGGATGACCTAGCGATGGTGCTGCCCGAAGATGGCCTCACGATGGTGGTGCTGCCTGACAATGACCTCGCGATGGTGGTGGCGCCGGCAATCCCACAGCCGGGCGACATGACCATGAGAATTGTGGTAGAAGACTACATCCCACTTTCTTCACTACCTCGCCGCTCTTGGCGCATTAGGATGAAGAAGGAGAGGGAGAAGAAGGAGGCGTGAACTATGTCAGGTATGTCAGATCTCCAAAATGATCTACACTTAGCTTTGTTTCCTCCGAAATGACCTAAGTTAGCTCTAATATGCTAAGTTATCTCTAATATGCTTAGTTACCTAGGTTTGCTCAATAACAACATACACTTGGCTTACTTGTGTAAAAAAATGGCATATTTATGCTTAGTTAACTAAAAAATGGCATAATTAGTTAAGTTAGCTCCAAAATGACACATTTAACCTAGGTTAGCTCCAATATGATCCATTTTAGCTAGTGTAGCTCCAAAATGATCCATTTTACCTATGTTAGCTCAAAAATGGAATAATTACTTATGTTAGCACAAAAATGACCTATACTTACCTTATTTTCATCCAAATTGACATAATAAGCTTAGTTAGCTAAAAAATGGCATAATTACCTATGTAAGCTTTAAAATGACACAAATAAGGAATAAGAAGAAGAAAAACAAGGAAGAGGAGAAAAAGAAAGAATAGAAGAAGAAAAAGAAGAAAAAGAAAGAATAAAAGAAGAAGAATGAAAAGGAAAAGGGTAAAAACCTTCTTCTTCTTCTTCTTCTTCTTCATCATCATCATCATCTTCTTCTTCTCCAAAATGACCTAAGTTAGCTCTAAGTTAGCTCTAATATGCTTAGTTACCTAGGTTAGCTCAATAAGGACCTATACTTGGGTGCTTTATATAAAAAATGGCATAATATGCTTAGTGCACTAAAAAAGGCATAATTAGCTAGGTTAGCTCCATTTTACCTAAGTATGCTTACTTGTTCTTCTAGTCTTCTTCTTCTTCTTCTTCTTCTTCTTCTTCTTCTTCTTCTTCTTCTTCTAGTATTCTTCTTCTAACTTTCTTGTTTTCCATTTTGCAGATTTCATTTACTTCACGGAAGCTTGCATGGATGAAGTGCTTTTTTCCCTTTCTGCTTTTATTTTGTATCGATGAACAATGTTGAACTTGTTATATGGATGGATAGGTGTTAGATGAACAATGTGAACCTATTGTAATATGTATGGATGAAACTATGTGTTGGTTATGTATGTATATATGATGAAACTTGTGTGTTGGATATGTCTGCTGTGAAATTTGTGTGCTCAAACTTGTTTGTTGAAATTGAATGAATCTAAGAAAAAACAGAGAAAACAGGGGCTATACAGGCTCTTTGCCATCCGCTGGCAGACGACAAAGAGATTTGTCTTCAGCCAGCAGACGACAAATCTGCCACGTGGCAGCTACCTGTGCAACCTGGGGGGCTGGCCTATTTGGTTACTTTGTCGTCTGCTGGCTGACGGCAAAGCGCATCGTTAACCCCCTAACGGCCATAAGCTGGCACGTGTGCAGTCCAAGTCCTTTGCCGTCTGCTGGCGGACGGCAAAGACCATATCATCTTTGCCGTCCGCCAGCAGACGGCAAAGAGCCCTTTGTCGTAGCCTATTCAGCCGGACCTGTTGACGTATGCTGACAGACGACAAAGGCCTTTGTCGTTCGCCAGACATGCCTTTGCCGTCAGCCATGGCGAACGGCAAAGTGTCTGATTCCTGTAGTGAAGGTGCTCATACGAATAGTGTGTACGTTCATAAGGATGAGCACATCTACGTATGTATGAGTGTATGCGTTGTTAAAAATACTCCCTCCATCTGAAAATACTTGTCGTAAAAGTAGATACAAATAGATGTATCTAAAACTAAAATACATCTTGATACATCCACTCCTCGGACAAGTATTTTCAGACGAAGAGAGTAAGAGGCAAGGTTACCCCGCGGACAAATGGAGGCAGGTCCTCCTCTCCATAAACTTGTCCACAGACGTAATAGAATCAAAATTAGCCCAATCCAGTTAAAGATGCTCTATCATCTCTTCCGAATTCTTCGGTCAAGATAGATCATGGCGCAAGCGACGGATTACAAATTCTAAGGCTGCTCATAGTGGGGAGTAACTTAGACTAGTAACATGCATATGTTACTAGTCTATGTTGCTACCTCTATAGTCCATTGTATCATATATTAGGCTGGTTATAATGGTAGTATCATAACTAGTATTATGCATGCCAACTAGGTAATTTTGTTAATGTGTCATAGCATTAAATGAAGAAAGAGGGAATGGAGTATCATGTCATGATACAGTATCATAATAAATGATATGCTACTTTCTGTTATGCATGGCAATAAATAGAGTACTATATGATACAAATATATGATACTATGCATTAGGAAGGTAGCATCATACAGTAGTATCATATGCATGATACTCCCCATTACAACCAGCCTTAGTATCATAGGTGGTCTTATTTATTACCATGCATGACACATAGTAGCATCGCATTTATTATGTTACAGTATCTATCTATGTTACTATAACCATCTCTCTCTTCTTTAATTGTTTACCACATAAACATGTTTACGAGTCTCAAACGCATGATACTACTTATGTTACCACCACTATGGCTAGCCTAAAAAAAAGCCAGTACTATTATTACTGCAGTGCAAGCAGAGAGTTGACAGCGAACAACATGTTAAAAAAAGGAGAGTTGGCAGTCCTTTACGCCTCCTACCGAGGACCGTGATCCATCTTCTTCTCTTCCTTGGCGCCGCCTGGAAGATGGCCGCCTGCAAGATGAAGCTGGCGCCAGCGCTCCGCCCGCTCCTTGGCATCCCTTATCAGCCAGCGCTCCTCCCGCTCCTCGGCCTCCCTCATCAGCCTCTCCTCGTGCGCCTTGTTGAGCTTGTACGTCGCGAACGCCAGCGTGACGCAGCAAGCGATACGCAGCGGCCGACTAATCACCATCGACCACCAAATCAATCGACTGTCGATAGGAGGCCCCTTGATTTAATTTATGGTGTGGATTTGGGGGCCGGAGTCTGATTTTGTGTAGCGAAGAAGGGAAAAACACAGAACGAATCGGATTGATGGGGATTTCGATTCAGATCCGGCTGGTTCCACACAGAAATCCGCCGGGGGTTTCTAGACTCTCCGCCTCTCTCTCTCTCCCTCGCGATAAACAGGCAGGCAGGCAGGCCCGTGTCCTCCTATATTCTTCGAATTCTCCCTAAAACACGCCCTCGGCTGGCGGCCCATCTGCAAATCTGGGGCTTCTTTTCCTCGGACGATACTAAATGTATAGTTTTGTAAGTGTTGACGAATTAAAATTAGGTTCCCCAAATTTATGAAATGCCCACATATTTATTTATTTATGCGTTTTTGAAAAACTTCATGCATTTAAAATATCTTCATTAATTTACAAGAATGTTTCTGAATATCAAAATTGTTCATGAACTTTTAAAACTACTGTATTAGTGAATTTTAAATAATGTTAATTTTCCATAGGAAAATCATGAATATATTATATTCATGAATTTTGAAAATATAAGAATTTTTAAAACTGTGTGAATTATAAAAACATTTGGAAACTTTTATAAAAAATCAAGGATTTTAAAAATGTTCATGGATTAAAAAACATGAACTATTAAATAGTTTTAGAATTATAAAAAAATCAATGATTTTAAACAATATTCATGAATTGTAAAACAAAAAAGACAATGAAGAAAAGGAAGCATGCGAAACTAAAACCCGGTGAAAACCTCTAAAATAGGGATGGAGAAAGTGAAACTAGAAAAAAAATCACAATTAAAAAGGACAAGGTGGAACAAAGAAAAAACGGAGGAAAATACATGAACTGTAAAAAAATGAATATGTAGGAAAGTAGATTCGTCATTCCCCTCGCCATGAATAGGTAAAGACCCCCTTAGGGCATGTACAATGGGATACCTTAACAATACCATATAGGATAAACGATGAGGCGGGGAAAACTAAAACCAGAAAAAGGCTTTGCCTTCCCTTAATTAAGAGATTTTTTTTGACTCTTCTTAATTAAGAGATGACATCTTAGCAATAAATCTCTCACCATAATTATAGGAAATCTAGTTACTAGACATCAGATTAAGAGACAACTCATTGTATGTCTCATTTTTATCATCTCTAGAATGTGTGGCATGATTAAGATAAAATTATCTTATCAATCACTATACATGCCCTCAATTCGCATATGTTTCCTTGCAGTTATCTTATCGTGTTTTGCGCAAATGCCGCCGCCTATCGACACTAGAAAAATAGCAAATGCATGAATAAAGGTAAAAAGGGGAGCACAAAATTGGAAGACCATCCCCTCGCATCGCTTTCGTGAGAGAACGAAGGACCAAACCATAGCCGCAGAGACCATGTTCCTTCTCCCCCTCCCCTCATTGCCGTCACACAAAGCTCAGTCGGTGCTGGCGATGGCGGGCCCCTCTATCTTCCCTGCATGGGTGGCGCTCGGTGCGGGCCGATGATCCCGTGTGGTGGCTCGGCATTGGTCCGGGGCGCAGTGATGCTTGGGTAGGCTTGGGCAGGACACATCACGGATTCCACCTGTGGTGGAGGCGGTCAATTGGGCTCTGCCCAAATCCGGACCTTCAGCGCCATGGAGTTCATGGCTGCTGCTCGGTGAGTTGACCCGGTCGTGGTGGCCATGCAGCGGTTACTGGTGTTTGACAACACGGCGGTAGGGAATGGGCATGCCTGTGGCAGCTTTGGTGGCAGATCAGGTAGCTGGAGGCGGCGGTAGGGGGGCGTGGGTTGCGGATTAGTGACGATATGTGCTAGTGGCCACCGACATGGCGACGATGGCATGGTAAAGGAAATGGTGTGGTGGGGCTTGCTCGTGAAGGCTTTGTGCGATTGGGCGGCAGTGTGGGCACTAGTACACTCGACCGCTATTCACACGGTTTTTACGCCCAATTGCAGACAATTTCGGAACCGTGTGGTCAAGTGGGTTGGCAATGGGGGGAGGGGGTTACAACACTGACCAAACTTAAAACGGTTGGAATGACTGTACCATCCCACATGTGTAGCTATGCGGGAATCATCTTCGATTAGCAGGGCAACCACGAACATTTTTTTTCAGAACAACTGTTTGCGGCGACCTCATAATACTGACACTAGTATTGTTGTTTGTAATACGGTCTCTGCTTTAGTTTTGGCTTCAACCTCCCTCAACCAGTTACCAAATATATTAGTAATACTGGTGGGTGGAGGTAATTTGGACATCACATGAATCGTGCCCTATAATATAGTGACAAATGGACATGCAATAAGCAAATGGTGTGGTGTTTCCATGTGATCACATAAGCATCATTGTTTATTGCTTGCCATTTACGTTTCGTTATATTATCTTTAGTAAGAATAACTCCCCGATGAGCAAACCACGCGAAAAAATTAATTTTGAGTGGTACTTATTTTCTAAATGTGCTGTGAATGGAAGACTGGTTCAAAGTTGACTAAATCATGTACACAGATTTGATCCTGAAAACACCAGATCAACTTTTAACATAATGTGTCTAATACATTAGTGAGGTTTAAATGTATCAACCATCGAACTAAATGTGTACCCACACAATCCACTTATCTGTGCTCAGAGCACTCCTGAACAACTCGATATTCAATGGACTTCACCGTAATATAGTGCTCACATAGTCTTTCTAGAGCTGAACAATATTGTACAAAGAAAGATACTGTAAAGCCATGGGCATGTCTCAAGTCAAGTATCCTCCCAGAACCTAATTATTCCGCCGTCACTAATATGAAACCTTTTCTTATTAAATCAATGCAATATTAATTTTCATCAAACCCTTCTAAAAGGGTGAATCAAACGGTTACACAGTGACTTATATCTCTGAGTGTAAATATTAGTTACGCAATAATTATGGGCTAGTTTGGTTCGTATCCTCAACATCATGCCTGAGAAAAACAAGTGCCTGGCTTGGGCCTGAGTTGTTGGTTTTTTCTTGCCTGGCCAGGCTAGTTTTTGGTGTACGTGTTTGGATTGTGACCTGGCCTGGTAGCACTAATAAAAAGTATTGTTCAGCTCTGGTCCCACCTCGATTTCTGTAACTTGGTATTAAAGATCAAGGCTGCCGGCCAGGCGTGAGAACTGGGACGCCTGGCACAGGCTAATGATCCTGCCTGGGCTAAACATCTTCTTTACTACCTCCGTCTCGGTGTATAAGTCATTCGCGTAGTTTTAGGTCATCGATTTGAAGAATTAAATATGTGTTATATGTCATGAAAAGTATATCACTAGATTTCTACACAGATGTAGTTTCTAAATATATATTTTTTGTCACATATAATACATATTTAGATAGTTAAATTGTCGACCTAGTACTTTTTTATTTTTTTAAACCAGACCAGGCTAATCAATCTCCCGACACAACCAGGCCAGGCACACTGTGATTGTTCAGGTCACCATCCAAACAACATCCAGGCAGGTTCCAGGCGTGCTTCAGGCCAGGCAAATCATCCCCAGGAAACGATCCAAACAGGCCCTATGTCCACACTCCGTCGTCCTCCGAAGGGGGCTGGGTTATGGCTCCATCAGCAATCATATATAAATTGGAGAGGTGAAGCGATTGTTGCACAGTGCCACAGTGATACTACGAACCATGTTTATATATAGACATAATCAATGTACAAGAGATCGAGCAACATCACCATGATATGGAGTACTACACAGAAATGGTGCTGCGCAACCAACAAATAGTACTACTCACAAACGTGTAACCAACCAAGCGAAAAAGGAAAACAAACAACTACTGTACATGACGTCCGGACTCCACATCAACCGTGATGAACAGCAGCAGCACTCGTCAGACCACGTGTCGTAACTGAGCACGGCGGATAAAATCGACTTGATCAGAAGCAGGCGTCGAGGAGGCAGCAGCAGCACAGCGCGGCGCAGCTGCAACAACAGAAGAAGCAGACAAACATGATTAAGCATCTTGATGAACGAGGCCATGGATGGGACGGATGCGAAGACAGAACTCAGAAAGCCAGAAGGGACGAACAAGACTTACCAGCCTCTCCAGAAGCCGCCGCCGTGGTGGTGTCCGTGTCCGCCGCGGCTCGTGGTGGTGTCGGCGGCGCCGGCGTCAGGATACTGCTGGTCCCGCTGCGGGTAGCCGGCCGGCGGCGGCGCTACGTAGGCCTGCTGCTGCTGAGGGTAGGCCGTGGCGCTGGCGCCCTGCTGCGGGTAGCCCTGCTGGTAGCTCATGATGGGATTACTGGTGTGTCTTCCTGAAGCGATCGAGAACAGTAGAGGAGGACGAGTTAAAGAGGCTTTGCTGCAAAGGAGATGAAGGGAGTGGGTAGTTTTAGGAAGAGTGCTTTGCCGAGCGTCTGCCTTTATAGCTGCCATGAACTCGGTTGCTTAGCCGCGTCGGTCGACCTCGGGGGAGAAGAGAAAGCGAAGGGAACAGCTGAACTGCCCTGCCTGCCATGCCACCGTGCCACGGACGACGCGCTTTCAGGTGTTGCGCTTGCATGCCACCTCGGGCGTGGTCATGGTTCTATTGGCGGTGGGTCTCGTGCGTGGTTGACCGCCATTGGTCCAACTGGGAGGTCCCGGCTGGTGCACCAGCACCACACCAAGCAGAGGAGCCCAGAGCAGAAATCCAAGACGCCACGACGTCGTCTCTGTTAATCACTAATCAACGCGTGTAATTATGCCGGCGGCTCAACCGTGTTGGACTATACGTACTCCTCCGTCGTGGCATGCACCGATTCGTCCATATCCTCTGCTCTGCTCTTGGATGCAGCTGACCAGCTGCGATTCCTCGATTTGATTTGACCAATGCGGGCCTAGCACGGCGGCCCTCGTCGACCACGAAGATTCGCCGCAGATAAGCACAGCGAGGAAGGAAGGAAGGAAGGACGGAACCATCAGCAGCAGGCTGCAGCCACCGGCCCACGAGAAAGACGCCGCGCCATTGCCGCGTGGATTTCTTCATTTAGTTTAAGGGGATGCGTCAACCAGTCTCTGTCTGACTGCCTCAAGCAGGCAAGACGACGCGTGTAAGCAAACCGACCGGATGCCGCGTACGTGCATGCATCTCTTCTCTGTATAAGTAGACAAATCGAATGATGCGGTTTCCACTCCATCCCGCCCCGTTCTATCCATTCCCTTCATCTTCATAGCAGCAGAACCTCTTTTCCTCATCCTCCTCTACTGTTCTTGATCGCTTCAGAAAGACACATCAAGTAATTCGATCATGAGCTACCAGCAGGGCTACCCACAGCAGGGCGCCACGGCCTACCCTCCGCCCGGCCAGCAGCAGGCCTACGTCGCGCCGCCGCCGGCTGCGTACCAGCAGGGCCAACAGTACCCTCCTGCCGGCGCCGACACCACCAGCCGCGGCGGGCACGGCCACGGCGGCGATGGCTTCTTGAAAGGATGGTAATTTCCCCCCCTTGTTCTGAATTCTCACTCGTCTGTCTCGTAGCCACATTTGTAACAAACTGATAATGATGGTCTGCTTCTTGTGTTGTTGCAGCTGCGCGGCGCTCTGCTGCTGCTGCCTCCTCGACGCCTGCTTCTGATCGACTTCATCCCATGTTGTTGGACCCACACTATCAGGCGCGGCATATAGATTATAGAGTATCGTCATATTTTGCTTCTTTCTCGTAACGTGGTACATGTGTTGAGTACTGTCTCAGAACAATATTTCTTGTGTAATGGTGTGCGTTTTTTTCATTCGTATGATCCAGATATATAGATAGACATGTCAGATTGATCTGATGGCCTTACCGAATGCATATTTTCTCGGGGTTCCCTTTTTTGGATAACTTGCCGCTTTTATTTACCGAAATAATATCAGCTGACGTTTCATGGGACCTTTTTCCTTAGCAAACTACTCACTCCGTCCCATAAACTAGTGTAAAAAAGGCTCTTATATTATGAGACGGAGTGAGTACCTTTTGGCCGTTGGATTGGAAACACGAATCTTAAAGCAACTTGAGTGGCCATGTTAGAGAAACAAACCCGTTCGCCATCGCAAACCAAACTTCCGCGTTAAATCCCTACACAGTTGTGACTCCTCTCGATACCTCCTCCCCCCCCATTCCCCATCGCGCCTCGCTAAGAGTGAGTTAGAGAGTAGAGCAGGCCTACCGGCCACCATTAACCACCTTGCCGCTTGGCCTGGCATCCGCGCTATTAAACGCCAGGCCCATCAGTAGCCGCGCATTCCAACCTCCTCTGCTCCCTATCTCCTCTCGACGCCACACCCGTCATGGCCTCGAGCTCCAGAGCCCTGTGGGCGAGCCTCTTGGACAAACAGAAGAAGAAGATTGCCGGCATTACGGCCGGCTGGCAAGCTAGAAGATGGACGAGCTCTCCGGATGCCAGCGCAGTAGACCTGCCAATGAAAGAGGTGGCAAGGCGGCAGCGACAAGCCGGTGCCACGTCCTCGCAGACCGATGTCGGTGCCAGTGTGGGCGAGGCGCATGCACACTGCAGACATGGTGTTGGAAGAGTGGAAGCCACGTTCCGGCAGACGCAGGCGGGCCAGAGGTTAAACCTCCGCCTCCTCGACAAGCACCGGCGTGCGGAGGAGCAACTCGCCGGCACGGGCATTGTGGAGGACGTGGATGTGGACGAGCAAGAGGCGCTGCTCCTGTCCTACTGCGCCGGCTGCGACATCCTTCGTGAGCGATGGCGGCACCGTGTCTGATAACCCACAAGTGTAGGGGATCGCAACAGCTTTCGAGGGTAAAGTATTCAACCCAAATTTATTGATTCGACACAAGGGGAGCCAAAGAATATTCTTGAGTATTAGCAGTTGAGTTGTCAATTCAACCACACCTGGATAACTTAGTATCTGCAGCAAGGTATTTAGTAGCAAAGTAGTATGATAGTAATGGTAACAGTAGCAAAAGTAAAGATAAATGTTTTTGGGTTTTTGTAGCAGTTGTAACAGTAGCAACGGAAAAGTAAATAAGCGAAGCACAAGATGTGAAGAACTCGTAGGCAATGGATCAGTGATGGATAATTATGCCGGATGCGATTCCTCATGTAATAGCTATAACATATGGTGACACAGAACTAGCTCCAGTTCCTCAATGTAATGTAGGCATGTATTCCGTAAATAGTCATGCGTGCTTATGGCAAAGAACTTGCATGACATCTTTTGTCCTACCCTCCCGTGGCAGCGGGGTCCTAGTGGAAACTAAGGGATATTAAGGCCTCCTTTTAATAGAGAACCGGACCAAAGCATTAACACATGGTGAATACATGAACTCCTCAAACTACGGTCATCACCGAGAAGTATCCCGATTATTGTCACTTCGGGGTTGTCGGATCATAACACATAATAGGTGACTATAGACTTGCAAGATAGGATCAAGAACACACATATATTCATGAAAACATAATAGGTTCAGATCTGAAATCATGGCACCCGGGCCTTAGTGACAAGCATTAAGCATAGCAAAGTCATAGCAACATCAATCTCAGAACATAGTGGATACTAGGGATCAAACCCTAATAAAGCTAACTTGATTACATGGTAAATCTCATCCAACCCATCACCGTCCAGCAAGCCTACGATGGAATTACTCATGCACGGCGGTGAGCATCATGAAGTTGGTGATGGAGGATGGTTGATGATGACGACATCGATGAATCCCCCTCTCCAGAGCCCCGAACGGACTCCAGAGCAGCCCTCCCGAGAGAGATTAGGGCTTGGCGGCGGCTTCGTGCCGTAAAACGCGATGAAACTTTCTCTCTGATTTTTTTCTCCGCGAGACGGAAGATATAAAGTTGGAGTTGAGGTCGGTGGAGATCCAGGGGGCCCACGAGATAGGGGGGCGCGCCCTACAGGGGGGCGCCCCCTGTCTCGTGGACAGGCCCTGGGGCCCCTGATGTATTTCTTTCGCCCAGAAATTCTTATTAATTCCAAAAAGTGTCTCCGTGAATTTTCAAGACATTCCGAGAACTTTTCTTTTCTACACATAAAACAACATCATGGCAGTTCTGCTGAAAACAGCGTCAGTCTGTGTTAGTTTCATTCAAATCATGCAAGTTAGAGTCCAAAACAAGGGCAAAAGTGTTTGGAAAAGTAGATATGTTGGATACGTATCAACTTCCCCAAGCTTAAACATTTGCTTGTCCTCAAGCAATTCAGTTGATAAACTGAAAGTGATAAAGAAAAACTTTTACAAACTCTGTTTGCTCTTGTTGTTGTAAACATGCAAAGCCATCATTCAGGTTTCAACAGTATTATGAACTAACCATACTCACAATAACACTTAGGTCTCACAATCACTCATATCAATAACATAATCAGCTAGCAAGCCATAATAATAAAACTCGGATGACAACACTTTCTCAAAACAATCATAACATGATATAACAAAATGGTATCTCGCTAGCCCTTTCTGAGACCGCAAAACATAAATGCAGAGCACCTTTAAAGATCAAGGACTGACTAAACATTGTAATTCATGGTAAAAGAGATCCAGTCAAATCATACCCAATATAAACCAATAATAATAACGCAAATAACAGTGTGCTCTCCAGCGGGTGCTTTTTAATAAGAAGGTGATGACTCAACATAAAAATAAATAGATTGGCCCTTCACAGAGGGAAGCAGGGATTTGTAGAGGTGCCAGAGCTCGATTTTAAAATAGAGATTGAATAACATTTTGAGCGGCATACTTTCGCTGTCAACGCAACAACTATGAGATGACTGTATCTTCCATACTAAATGCATTATAGGTAGTTACCACGCAGAATGGTAAAAGTTTATACTCCCCCAACCACCAACAAGCATCAATCCATGGCTTGCTCGAAACAACGAGTGCCTCCAACAAACAACAGCCCTGGGGGAGTTTTGTTTAATTATTTTGATTTGCTTTGATCTTTTTTGGATCATGGGACTGGGCATCCTGGTTACCGACCCTTTCTCGTGAATGAGGAGCGGAGTCCACTCCTCTGAAAATAACCCACCTAGCATGAAAGATATAGGCAGCCCTAGTCGTAACATGAGCTGCTCGAGCATACAAAACAGAATTTCATTTGAAGGTTTAGAGTTTGGCACATACTAATTTACTTGGAATGGCAGGTAAATACCACATATAGGAAGATATAGTGGACTCATATGGAACAACTTTGGGGTTTAAGGAGTTTGGATGCACAAGCAGTATTCGCGCTTAGTACAGATGAAGGCTAGCAAAAGACTGGAAAGCGACCAACTGAGAGAGCGACAATAGTCATAAACATGCATTAAAACTGATTCACACCGAGTACAAACATGAGTAGGATATAATCCACCATGAACATAAATATCGTGAAGGCTATGTTGATTTTGTTTCAACTACATGCGTGAACATGTGCCAAGTCGAGTCACTCAATTTATTCAAAGGAGGATACCATCCCATCATACCACATCATAATCATCCTAATAGCATGTTGGCACGCAAGGTAAACCATTATAACTCAAAGCTAATCAAGCATGGCACAAGCAACTATAATCTCTAAATGTTATTGCAAATATGTTTACTTCATAATAAGCTGACTCAGAAACGATGAACTTATCATATTTACAAAAACAAGAGAGGTCGAGTTTATACCAGCTTTTCTCATCTCAATCAGTCCATCATATATCGTCATTATTGCCTTTCACTTGCACGACCGAATGATGTGTAAAATAATAAGAGTGCACATGCATTGGACTAAGCTGGAATCTGCAAGCATTCAACTCAAAAGAGAAGACAAGTAATATGGGCTCTAAGTTAAATAAACAATCATGCATATGAGAGCCACTAAACATTTTCAATATGGTCTTCTCGACCCCCCAAAGGAAAGAAAAGAAAATAAAACTATTTACACGGGAAAGCTCCCAACAAGTAAGAAGAAGAACTAGAAATCATGGAAATTAAACTAACTATTTTTTTTGGTTTTTCTCAAGGTTTATCAAACACACAAGAAGAAAACTAGAAAAAGGAATTTAAACTAGCATGGATAATACAATGAAAGAGTATGAGCACCGACGTCTAGTGTGTGAACATGAATGTAAAGTCGGTGAGAAATACGTACTCCCCCAAGCTTAGGCTTTTGGCCTAAGTTGGTCTAATACCAAGGATCGCTTGGCTGATATCCATAAGTGAAACCGGGGTTGTACTGAGATTCAGCGGCAACCGCCTCCTGAGCTGCAGCGTGTTGGCGAGCTGCCTCCACTCCCCTCTCGTATTCAGCTGCTTCCTCCCTGGTGACAACATATCTTCCTTTTTCCTGATAATCAAAAAGGTAGGGAGCAGGAAGAGTAACAGGGACGACATTGCGTCTGTCATAGATTAGTCGATAATGGAGGAATTGTTCATTCCTCTCAAGAAAATGATGACTAAACATAGCTTCTTTATCCAAATAAACAGGAGGTATTATCATATCTCCCTCTCGTGGGGCTATACCAAGAAAATTAGCCACATGGGTTGCATAAATTCCTCCAAATAAATTTCCCTTTCTACTATTATTCTACAACCTACACGCAACTATTGCCCCCCAAGTTATAACCTTTAAAACCTAACACAACACTCTTGAGGATACTCAGATCAGGGACACACATGTGACATGCTTGATCCTTACCGTTAATACATCTACCAATAAAGAGAGCAAAATAATATATAGCAGGAAAATGAATGCTCCCTATGGTAGCTTGTGCTATGTCCCTAGATTCTCCCATAGTAATACTAGCAAGAAAATCTCTAAATTCAGATTTGTGAGGATCATTAATATTACCCCACTGCGGGAGTTTGCAAGCAGTTGTAAAATCCTCTAAATCCATGGTATAAGATGTATCATAAATATCAAATATGACACTAGGAGAATTACGCGTACAGTTATATTTAAACCTCCGCACAAAGGAATCAGTCAATTGATAGTACAGAGGACACTTATCTTGTAAGAAGTCCTCCATCTCAACATTACGCACATACGCGTCAAATTCCTCCTTAAAGCCCGCTTTGACCATAAAATCATCGGATAGCCATTCACAAGCTCGTACATCCGCGTTCCTTGGCAATTCAACATCTTGCTCACGTATAGCAATCCTGGGCCCTTTCTTCACCGAGGAACCGCCTTGGTACATTCTCCTAAGCATATTTCTTTTTCTGAAATAATTCTGAAATTTTAGTAACTTCAAAATAAAAGTGCATAAAACTAAACAAGATTGATAGCAACTACTCCTACAAGTGCCTAGAGCCTACATCATGCATTAGAATTACTTGGAACCTCATAAATTTAATATGCAAGCTCAAGAACAAGGTCACCAAGGCAACAAGGATTGCAATGAATGAAGCACTATAACAAAAACTAATTGGACCAATGGAGGAGTCACATACCAAGCAACAATCTCCCAAAGCAGTTTTGTGAATGGAGCTTTGAGCCAAGAGATCGAAAATCGCAGCAAAACGAGCTACAACTCGTGCTTGAGCTGGATGGGGATTTTTTTGGGTAGAAGATGAAGTGTGTGGGTGCTGGCATAAGTGGAGGGGAGCCACCAGGGGCCCACGAGACAGGGGGCGCGCCCTATAGGGGGGGGGGGCGCCCTCCTCTCTCATGGCATGGTTCTTGCCCCTCCTGTAGTAATTTCAGTGCCTAAAATCCTCAAATATTCCAGAAAAAATAATACTAAATTTGTAGGGCATTTGGAGCACTTTTATTTTCGGACTATTTTTTTAATGCACGGATAAATCGGAAAACAGACAGATAATACTATTTTTGCTTTATTTAATCTAGATAACAGAAAGTAAAAAGAAAGTACAGAAGGTTGTGACTTCTAGTTTCGTCCATCTCGTGATCATCTAAATGAACCCAATAACAAGGTTGATCAAGTCTTGTTAACAAACTCATTCTGAATAGCACGAAACCGTAGAAATTTCAAAGTGACACTAAGTTACCTCAACGGGGATATGAAAATCCCCAACAATAAGAATATCATACTTTTTCTTGACAGTGGGGAGAGGAAATTCAAAACCTCCAATAATAATTGATGGAATTTTCTCAATAGTATTTATACTATGAACTTGGATTTGCTTCCTCGGAAAATGTACCGTATGCTCATTTCTGTTAACATGAAAGGTGACATTGCCTTTGTTGTAATCAATAACAGCTCCTGCAGTATTTAAAAAGGTTCTACCAAGAATAATAGACATACTATCATCCTCGGGAATATCAAGAATAACAAAGTCTGTTAAGATAGTAACATTCGCAACAACAACATGCACGTCCTCACAAATGCCGACAGGTATAGCAGTTGATTTATCAGCCATTTGCAAAGATATTTCAGTAGGTGTCAACTTATTCAATTCAAGTCTACGATATAAGGAAAGAGGCATAACACTAACACCGGCCCCAAGATCACATAAAGCAGTTTTAACATAATTTCTTTTAATAGAGCAAGGTATAGTGGGTACTCCGGGATCACCAAGTTTCTTAGGTATTCCACCCTTAAAGGTATAGTTGGCAAGCATGGTGGAAATCTCAGTTTCAGGTATTTTCCTCTTATTAGTGATCATATCTTTCATATATTTAGCATAAGGGTTTGTTTTAAGCATATCAGTTAAGTGCATGCATAAGAAAATAGGTCTAATCATTTCAGCAAAACGCTCAAAGTCCTCATCATCCTTTGACTTGGATGGTTTAGGAGGAAAGGGCATGGGTTTCTGAACCCATGTTTCTCTTTCTTTACCGTGCTTCCTAGCAACAAAATCTCTCTTATCATAACGTTGATTCTTTGATTGTGGGTTATCAAGATCAACAGCAGGTTCAATTTCTATATCATTGTTATTACTAGGTTGAGCATCTACATGAACATCATTATTAACATTATCATCAGGTTCATGTTCATCTCCGGATTGTGTTTCAGCATGAGAGATAGAAGTATTATTAGGATTCTCAGGTGTTTCTACATTAGGTTCACTAGAAGTTTGCAAAGTCCTATCATTCTTCTTTTTCTTCTTCTTAGAAGAACTAGGAACATCTAGATTATTATTCTGAGAATCTTGTTCAATTCTTTTAGGGTGGCCTTTAGGATACAAAGGTTCCTGAGTCATTCTACCAGTTCTAGTAGCCACTCTAACAGCAAAGTCATGTTTATTATTTAATTCAGCAAGCAATTCATTCTGAGCCTTAAGTACTTGTTCAGCTTGAGTAGCAATCATGGAAGCATGTTTACTAGTGAGTTTAAGTTCACCTTTAACTCTAGCTACATAATCATTCAAGCGTACTATCGTATAAGCATTATTCTTCAATTGTCTACCAACATAATCATTGAAATTTGCTTGTCTATTCATGAAATCATCAAATTCATCTAAGCAAGGGCTATGAAATTTAGTAGATGGGATTTCATCTTTATCACATCTATAGAGAGAATTTACCTTTACTACCTGTGTCGGGTTATCAAGACAATATGGTTCTTCAACAGGTGGTATATTAAGACCATGTATTTCTTACGTAGGAGGTAAATTCTTAACATCTTCAGCTTTAATACCTTTTTCTTTCAGTGATTTCTTTGCCTCTTGCATATCTTCAGGACTGAGAAATAAAACACCTCTCTTCTTCGGAGTGGGTTTAGGAATAGGCTCAGGAATTGGCTCAATTGGTTCAAGAATTTCTTCAGGAATTGGCTCAGGGAGAGTCCAATTATTTTCATTAGTCAACATATTATTCAATAATATTTCAGCTTCGTCGACTGTTCTTTCCCTGAAAACACAACCAGCACAACTATCCAAGTAGTCCTTGGAAGCATCGGTTAGTCCATTATAAAAGATATCAAGTATTTCATTTTTCTTAAGAGGATGATCGGGCAAAGCATTAAGTAATAGGAGAAGCCTCCCCCAAGCTTGTGGGAGACTCTCTTCTTTGATTTGCACAAAATTATATATTCCCCACAAGGCAGCTTGTTTCTTATGAGCAGGGAAATATTTAGCAGAGAAGTAATAAATCATATCCTGGGGACTAGGCACAAACCAGGAGCAAGAGAATTATACCAAGTCTTAGCATCACCCTTTAATGAGAACGAAAATATCTTAAGGATATAAAAATAGCGAGACTTCTCATCATGAGTAAACAGGGTAGCTACATCATTCAACTTGGTAAGATGTGCCACAACAGTTTCAGATTCAAGGCCATAAAAAGGATCAGATTCAACTAAAGTAATAATCTCAGGATCAACAGAGAATTCATAATCCTTATCAGTAACACAGATAGGTGAAGTAGCAAAAGCAGGGTCAGGTTTCATTCTAGAATTAAGAGACTGCTGCTTCCATTTAGCTAATAATTTCTTAATATCGTATCTATCATTGCAAGCAAAGATTTCCCTAGCAGCTTCTTCATTCATAACATAACCCTTAGGAACAACAGGCAATACAGGCAATACACGTGTAGGGGATCGCAACAGCTTTCGAGGGTAAAGTATTCAATCCAAATTTATTGATTCAACACAAGGGGAGCCAAAGAGTATTCTTGAGTATTAGCAGTTGAGTTGTCAATTCAATCAAACCTGGATAACTTAGTACCTGCACCAAGGTATTTAGTAGCAAAGTAGTATGATAGTAATGGTAACAGTAGCAAAAGTAAAGATAAATGTTTTTGGGTTTTTGTAGCAGTTGTAACAGTAGCAACGGAAAAGTAAATAAGCGAAGCACAAAATGTGAAGAGCTCATAGGCAATGGATCAGTGATGGATAATTATGCCGGATGCGATTCCTCATGTAATAGCTATAACATAGGGTGACACAGAACTAGCTCCAGTTCATCAATGTAATGTAGGCATGTATTCCGTAAATAGTCATACGTGCTTATGGCAAAGAACTTGCATGGCATCTTTTGTCCTACCCTACCGTGGCAGCGGGGTCCTAGTGGAAACTAAGGGATATTAAGGCCTCCTTTTAATAGAGAATCGAACCAAAGCATTAACACATGGTGAATACATGAACTCCTCAAACTACGGTCATCACCGAGAAGTATCTCGATTAGTCACTTTGGGGTTGTCGGATCATAACACATAATAAGTGACTATAGACTTGCAAGATAGGATCAAGAACACACATATATTCATGAAAACATAATAGGTTCAGATATGAAATCATGGCACTCGGGCCCTAGTGAGAAGCATTAAGCATAGCAAAGTCATAGCAACATCAATCTCAGAACATAGTGGATACTAGGGATCAAACCCTAATAAAACTAACTTGATTACATGGTAAATCTCATCCAACCCATCACCGTCCAGCAAGCCTACGATGGAATTACTGACGCACGGCGGTGAGCATCATGAAATTGGTGATGGAGGATGGTTGATGATGACGACGACAACGAATCCCCCTCTCCGGAGCCCCGAACGGACTCAAGATCAGCCCTCACGAGAGAGATTAGGGCTTGGCGGTGGCTCTGTGTCGTAAAACGTGATGAAACTTCCTCTCTGTTTTTTTCTCCGCGAGACGGAAGATATAGAGTTGGAGTTGAGGTCGGTGGAGGTCCAGGGGGCCCACGAGATAGGGGGCACGCCCTACATGGGGGGGGGGGGCACCCCCCTGTCTCGTGGACAGGCCCTGAGCCCCCTGGTGTATTTCTTTCGCCCAGAAATTCTTATTAATTCCAAAAAGTGTCTCCGTGGATTTTCAGGACATTCCGAGAACTTTTCTTTTCTACACATAAAACAACATCATGGCAGTTCTGCTGAAAACAGCATCAGTCCGGGTTTGTTTCATTCAAATCATGCAAGTTAGAGTCCAAAAGAAGGGCAAACGTGTTTGGAAAAGTAGATACGTTGGAGACGTATCAGTGTCCTGCTGGCTGGGAAAGAATCCATGTACACTAAGATCATAGACTAGTTTAGAATATGGTTTACAACAACACGGACGATGTGGCCAGCTCTGTGATGAATGCTGGAGATCATTTAGACTAGTCTAGAATAGGGTTTAATTGAAATATGTTGAAATATAATGCATGTGCTCCGGAAGCATTTGGTTTTGTATAGAAATTATCCAAGTTTGAATGAAATTCGTCTTGTTTGTTTAAATTTGCATCAAAATTGTTTATTTTCATTAAATTTTGTTCAAAATGTCTCCGGAAATTTGTGGCAATGGCTGGATGGCCAGATCTCACATCAATGTCCATGAACTGGTTCCCACCAGTCCACGGATGGATACGTTGTCTGGTTTAAAGGTCATTATTAAATAAGGCCCTATCCAAAAGACTAGACCACCATCCATGGTCGGAGAAAACCTCCTTAACTCCGTAAGAGCATTTCTGCCCGATCCCTTATAACCAGTAAGAGGAGTAAAAATTATGTTTTACTCCTCTAACCGACACCTAGCCGATCCTTTATCCGGTGTAAGGGAGTACATTTTTACTCTGTCCCCAACTTTCTCCCTAAATTTACTCCACCGCGGGGCGGCTGAGTAAAATCCATGCCTCTCCCACGCTTCGCCCCCCGCCCCTGGAAATTCACCGGTGCGACTCCCGGTGACCGTCCACCGGCCCCGCCGCTACCTCGTTGCCTCCCCTGCCCACGCCACCCTTCTGCTCGACGTCGAGCCCGTTCGGCCCCTGTCGCTGTCGTCGAAATCAAGGTGAAACGCCGCCATCGTCGCCATTGTTACTTCATCTGGTTGCTTCGTTGCTTCTTCTTTTTTTGTTGGCCGCCGCATCTCACCTTGAGTGCACACCGCTGCAGGTCATTCCCTCTCATCGCCATCGGCCTGTTTGGTCAGAACGACACTGGGCGGCCGGTGAACCACCACCACACCGCAAGTGTTCGACAAATCGACTAAGTGAGTTTCTTTGTGAACTGATCCATTTGGATTGAACCTACCCGTTTGAATTGTAGATGAAGAGGTTGAGAGAGATGGCCTTGGAGGACTCATCGTCATCCGAAGAGGAAGAAGACGACGATGACTATGGCACTGTTTTAGGCATGATTTCCAAGATGATGTTCGGTGGCAGAGGAGAAGATCATTGTTTGACCGCATACACATCAACATTGATAGAGCGGAGGGTCATGCCAAGATCATGAGAGACTACTTTGTCACAAAGTCAACCTATCCAGAGAAGTACTTTCTGCGCCGCTTTCGAATTCGCACATGTATTTTTTATGCCATCTATCCACCACGGGCCACCTTAGTAAAAAACTAATCCACGTCCAAAAGGTAACAAAAACATTCACTTTGCCCAATGATAAGAAGCTGCTAAAGATGTTGAGAGAGCCATCAGTGTGCTTCAGAAGCGCTTTGCAATTGTTTGTGGCCCTACCGAGTATTGTAGCTCTAGTGTCCTATGGAGGATCATGACTTGTTGCATCATATTGCATAACATGATCATTGAAGACAAGAGATATATGTTTGAGAACTTTCGGTACATCACCAACGGGACTCCAGTTGAGCCAGAGTAATGATACGAACATGATCTTGCCATTCCTTGAAGAGCATCACAAGTTCGACAACTGTCAAGTTCATGCTCAGCTCCAACAAGATTGTGTTGAGCATCACTGGCAACGTCTTAGCGAGTCCTAATTGTTCTATCACATGCTATTTTCTATATTTCAACAATTCGGTGTGTTTAAGTTTGAATAATTTGGTTTATAAACTTTGAATTCGGTTTGTAAACTATATTTGTGATTTGCTTGAACATTCAAATTTATGTTTAGTTTCTATATGTGTACTGATATGTAGTTGCAATTTATACTAGAATTGAAAAGTTTAGAAGAAAAAATAAAAAAAATACTCTGTTATATATAGGGGATCGGTTAGGTCCGGCCAAAAATTAGTGGAGTAAATATACTCCACTAAGGGGTTATTCCACCGGATACTCCATTATTTTCAAGGGGATCGGTTAGAAATGACTTTAGCTCTAAACAGGTGGAGGGGCGGAGATCATCGTAATAAAGTCCATGCCCTCCGGTATCATAATTTGTTAGCTTGTTTGTTAAGTCTTACTAGACCCTAGCATAATCCTCCTGCTAGAATTCAACAAAAGCTGCTTGCTTTTGTTGAAGGAATGCTGGTGCTCAAGAAAAGGAGTCTATGAAGTTGAAACGCTGCAATGACGCTTTACAATCATTCTGTTTTTGTAACCGTGAACAGAAACAATCATTCTGTTTTTCATAAGCGTAGGGCTCGTGGTGGTGTCGGCACCACCGGCGTTAGGATACTGCTGGTCCCACTGCGGGTAGCCCACCGGCGGCGGTGCTACGTAGGCCTGCTGCTGCTAGCCCGATGGAGGGTAGGCCATGGCACTGGCGCCCTGCTGCGGGTAGCCCTACTGGTAGCTCACGATGGAATTACTGATGTGTCTTCCTAAAGCGATCAAGAACAGTAGAGGAGGATGGGCAAAAGAGGCTTTGCTGCTATGAAGATGAAGGGAATGGGTGGGATTAGGAAGAGTGCTTTGCCGAGCGTCTGCCTTTATAAGGGCTGCATACACACGGTTTTGCTTAACCGCGTCGGTCGACCTGGGGGGAGAAGAAGAGAAAGCGAAAGGGAACAACATGCATCTAGTGTATTAAGTTCATGGAAAAATGGAGTAATGCAATAAGAACGATGACATGATGTAGACAAGATCTATTTATGTAGAAATAGACCCCATCTTGTTATCCTTAATAGCAACAATACATACATGTCGTTTCCCTTTCTGTCACTGGGATCAAGCACCGTAAGATCAAACTCATCACAAAGCACCTCTTCCCATTGCAAGATAAATAGATCAAGTTGGACAAACAAAACCCAAATATCAGAGAAGAAATACGAGGCTATAATCAATTATGCATATAAGATATCAAAGAAGACTCAAATAACTTTCATGGATGAAAACATAGATCTGATCATAAACTCAAAGTTCATCAGATCCCAACAAACACATCGCAAAAAGACTTACATCATATGGATCTCCAAGAGACCATTGTATTGATAATCAAGAGAGAGAGAGGAAGCCATCTAGCTACTAACTACGGACCCGCAGGTCTACAAAGAACTACTCACGCATATACCTGGCCATACCTCGGGCCGGGTCGGGCTTCGGGCCGCGCCTAGCCAAGCTCGATGCAAAAACCCAGGCCCGGGCCCGTCCCATCCCGGCCATTGGGCCTGTTTTCTAGGCCCAAGCCCGGCCTGACCTTCAGAAAAATGGAAAAATGAAGGGCCCGGCCCCGGCCCGGCCTTCAGGCTCAAAATCTAGGCCTGAGCCCGGCCTGCGCACAGCGTCGGGCCGGTCCGGGTCGGGCTTTTACGGGCCGGGTCGGGTCGGGCTTCCCATGGCCAGGTATACTCACGCATCATCGGAGAGGCACCAATGGAATTGGTGAACCCCTCCGTGATGGTTTCTATATTGTATCTGGTGGTTCTGGACTCTGCAACGGCTGGAATTGATTTTCGTCGACTCCCCTAGGGTTTCTGAAGTATTGGGGTATTTATAGAGCAAAGACGAGGTTCAGGGGGCACCCGAGGTGGGCACAACGCACCAGGGCATGCCTGGGCCTCCTGGCGCGCCCTGGTGGGTGTTGCTTCCCTCGAGGCACCCCTAGGTGCTTCCTTGGCCCACTGGATGTCTTCTGGCCCAAAACAATCCTCCAGGAGTTTTGCTGCGTTTGGACTCTATTTGATATTGATTTCGTGCAATGTAAAAAACATGCAGAAAACAACAACTGGCACTAGGCAGTATGTCAATAGGTTAGGACCAAAAATGATATAAATTGACTATAAAATAATTGCAAAACATCCAAGAATGATAATATAATAGCTTGAAACAATAAAAAATTATAGATACGTTTGAGACGTATCATCCAGCTCCATGCCAATTTGCTCCACATTTCTCAGCACCGGGTGACTATTGTGTGGGCTAGCCCCCACAAGAAATGGTGAACTTTCCCCGGGCACCGCACGCTCTTTAGAGATTGGTCCACATTTTTCGGTCCACCAACACACCCACAGAGCTCTCACCAAGTGGATGGTTTCTATGGCGCCATTGTAGCTCACAGTGAATTCGGTATGCTGAACGAACCGAGAAGAGACGCTTGCAGTCGAACTGCCAAGCTACAAAATCCTCACACTGCTCATAGATTGGAATTTTCAGTAATATGTCGGCTTCTGCATGGTTAAAAGTCTGTCTAATGAGTTGGGCATCCCATGTATGGTACATGGGGGTCTATCAGCTCTGATACTCGCGTCAGCGACGTACTACCTCTACGGGATCTTGGGAAACAAACTGCCCAAGTAGGGACCAGGGGTCCTCCCAAATTTGAATCTAATCGCCACTACCGACCCGCCAAACCATGTCCTCCATGATTACAGCCAGACCTTGGAGTATACTACGTGATACATAATTGATCCCTGGTGAGGACATTGCAGATAGGAGGTCACCGTCAGGGTAGTACTTGGCATGAAGTACTTGGCACGCAGTACTTGGCACACAATGAGCCAGGTGCTTGGAGTAGCCGCCAAACTTCCCGTGATAGCATCGCTATGTTAAAAACATGGAGGTCCCAGAAACCTAGGCCACCTTCTTCCTTTGGAAGCGCCATCTTCTCCCAGCCTACCCAATGGTGTTTGGGTTCACCATCTTGCCGAGCTCACCAGAATCGACATATCATGTGGCTTATGCTCTCACACAAAGACTTTGTCAAATCAAAACAAGACATAGCCTAGGCTGGAATTGCTTGTGCCATAGTTTTAATCAAGGTCTCATTCTCCTTTTTTTGACAATAGATTCACCTTATACCCCTGCAACATCTCCCAAATTTTGTCCCCGATATATTCCAAGCCAATCTACCTTCACTTTTCCGCATAGCTTTGAAGACTAAAGTATTTTCCCTATTGTCTTTCCCGCTGCAATCCTAGTAGAAGTAACAGCTGCTCCTTCCTCTGACATGGGATATTCTTACTAAAAAGAATTGTTGATTTATCCCAATTAATGGTCTGCCTCGAGCCCTTCTCATACATCGCAAGGATATCATTAACTGTACTCACACTATCCTCTGTGGCCTCCATCAATAGGAGTGAGTCATCCGCGAATAAGAAGATGCGTAACCAGGGGCGCCTCCGGACACACCTTGATGCCCCTTATTTTGCCTATAGTTTCAGCATGATTGATCAAGCAGAGAGTCCTTCGGCATAGATAAGGAAAAGGTAAGGCAATATGGGATCTCCCTATCTCAACCCACGTCCTGGAATCACCATGTTCGTGCATGAGTCATTTATCTTAAATCTAAAATGGACTGTACTGATACACTTGTTGATGAGATTCACGAAGCCTTGTGCGAAACCAAGCTGGTTCATAATTTTCTCTAAGAAAGACCACTCCACCCGATCATAGGCCTTACTCATATCCAGTTTAAGAGCAGCAAAACTCGAGGCTCCCGATCTCTTCCACTTCAGAAAGTGGGTCATTTCATAGGCCAAAATGGTATTGTCTGATACGAGCCTGCCGGGACGAAAGCACTCTAGTTTGGTGAGATAATTTCACCAATTATGCATTTTAGCCGGTTGGCAAACACGTTAGACACGAGCTTGTAGACAACCTTAGAAAGGCTAATCAGGTGAAGATCTTTTAGTCTTTTAGGTTTTCGAACCTTTGGGATCAACACGACTGGGGTGTTGTTCCATCCCTTCGGTATACTTCCGCCTTGTAACACCTGCAACACCTCGCAAACCACATCATCGCCAATAAGCTGCCAACAGTGCTTATAGAAAATAGCCGGTAAGTCATCCATCCCAGGTGCCTTTAGGTCCCTAGTGATATCTAGGGCAGCACTAACTTCTTCCGCTATGAATTCCACCATTAGTTTTAACTGTAGCATTGAAAATGTGTTTTTGTTAGCAAGTGTTTGTGATGTGCAAAATGAAATCGGGCAATGAAACAAGCTGATTTTTGTTGTTGTGTGTTTGTGTATGATGTTGAATATGTATGCTAATTTTCATGCCAAATGGATGAGTGTGGAGGGAAAAATGTTGTGGTCAAATGGTGTGATGGAAATTGATGAAATTTGGTGGCAATGGTACTTTGTCATGGCAGATCACCATGAAAAATTTGAGCTTAAATGGATGGATGCAATATGTACTTCCTTCAGAATATGGTGATGTGGATGCAATCTTTGGAAAATTGTGGGGAGTTGTGTTGGGTGTTTGATGATCAAAATTTGTGGATAGGCATGATATGGGTGGATGATGATGTATGCAAAATTTCAGCATCATAGATAGGGCACAATGCACTTGCTCCACAAATCAATAGATCTAGCAGAAACCTAGATGAATTGTTCTGGTGAAATTTTGATTTAAGTGTGTGGATTTTAAGATAGAAATGTTGAAGATATTTGTAGGATAAGTTTTTTTGGTGATTTTTGATGCAAGTGAAATTAGTGGTCTAGTGCAATTGTGGCCTTAGAGTTTAAATAAAAAGAAAAGCAATTAAGGTTTTGGAGGAAAAACCCTAATTTGAAGTAACTAGGCAAGTCACTTACTCTCACATAAACACAAAAGCTCAAATAAAATGCAAGAACACCAAAATAAAAAGATAGAAGCCAAATTAGGAAAAGAATATTCTAGGGCTGGAAATCTAGGGTGTTACAGAACTGGAGGTCAACAGCCGCGACCAGTGATGTGCTTTCTGCAACAGGTGATTTTTCTTTTGTTGAATCAATGACTACCGTTGCTACGACTGACGGATGACCACAACAGCGACATGGGTGCTGCAATCGGCATCCCGATTGCTGGAACCATGGCGTCATTTTGCTGGAACTGACGAGTTAGTTTACTACAACCGATGATGCAAAACATTGTGAGCTACACGGTGAGCTACAACCCGCAGCGACGATAATGAATTTTTTGTCGCAACCATCGTCTCTGTTTGCCACGATCGACAATGATAACCGTAGCCGTAGTCGGTGGCCATGTTTTGTGAACTGCACAATGAGGTACAACCGGCGGAGATGACAGTGACAATTTTTGTTGAAACCTTCACCTTCATTTGCTACGGCCGGTACTGAAATTCCTCGGTGGCGACGCGAGATGGCAAGTGCGACAGTTGAGGGTGAGCGGTCGTTGTGTGATGTGGCCGACATTGGCAGACGAGTGGGGAGGAGAGATCCTTCCTGATTTTCTGTGCGCGTGCAAGGGAAGAGGAAGATGACGATGACGCCCCAATCCGCTTCAATTGGGTTGTTGATGCGCGCTTGATCTGACACTCTCAACCGGCTGAAAGTTTGGGCCGGCTTACCAGCACCTAGCGTTGCCCATAAAAAGCCTAAATGCAAATAGCGCAGCATAGTAAAACCCCATGTAACTGAATGACGCCAGTCGTCGACTAAGCGCTAGTCATACCCAAACATTTATTTATTTATTACAAAACTACAGATGTCACAAGGAGAGTTCCATGGTACATATTCAGGATTTCCTCAAGCATTTCCTCGAAAAATCCAAAAAGTGTTGTGGGACAACCCTAATTACATCCTATTGAGGATGATTAATTGGGAAGCTGCTGCAGCTGCTCTTATGCGCGACCTTAATTGATGTGGGGTGAACCTCGAGACGAGGGTCGGTCCGTTGTTGACCCGATCTTTCACGGCACAAACCTTCATTGTAGCAAAAACTCATTGCGGGTTTACGAAATTTTTTGCAAACTCCGCATAAAAAACACGCTAACCCCTCAATCCGAAGGAATAATGTGGACGGAATGTATAGGCTCAGCTTGTAATCTCCTACACATCACAGGAACTCACATGTCAGTAGAGATTTTTGACAAGGTTTCTATAAAGTCGATAATGCCCGATGGCCGAAAAACACACATGTGTCTAATTCATCTCAAAATAACCTACCTGTACCTTTGTACCTGGTCGGCTTATCATGGATAATGTTCTGGTCGCATATGAGTGTGTACATGCTATTTGGATGAGGAGGAGGAGGAAGCCGTTATGCGCGGTTAAGCTAGATATGATGAAGGCTTACGATAGAGCGGAGTGGATATTTCTGGAGAGGGTGTTGGCGAGGTTTGGTTTTCATGCAACATGGATTCAAATGGTGATGAGATGCGTGACATCGTCAAGGTTCGCGGTGAAGCTTAATGGAGGGATCTCGGATCTTTTCCTGCCGACTAGGGGACTCAGGCAAGGTGACCCTCTATCGCCTTATTTATTCTTGTTCCGTGTGGAGGATTTCTCGGCACTGCTTAAGAATGCATAACGTTCCGGCGGTATTAAGGGGGTGTCTTTTGGGAGCACTGGCCCCATGGTCACCCACCTCCTCTTTGCGGATGATAGCATCGTGTTTCTTGAAGGATCTGGTAGTAATCTTCTTGTCCTTAAAGCAATCCTTGGGGAATATGAGATGGCATCTGGACAGAAAGTTAATTTGCAGAAATCGTCCATTTTCTTTGGCAAAGGAAGCACAAAAGATTCTAAAGAACATCCAAAGGCAGTGATCGGGATTACGTCCGAGGCCCTAAGCGAGAAATATTTGGGGCTGCCCACAGCTATGGGAAAATCCAAGGAGGGAACGTTTAAATACGCACGGGAAAGTGCTAAGGGTAAGGTCACGGGGTGGAAGGGGCAAGGAATATCTAAGAAGGCGCGGGAGGTTTTGGTCAAATCGGGGCTCCAGTCTACCCCCATGTTCACCATGAGTTGCTTTCAGCTCACCAAGAAATTGTGCGGGAACCTCACATCTATCTCTTCTAACTTTTGGTGGGGTGAAGCTAATGGTGAGAAAAAGGTTCACTGGATTGCTTGGAAGAAAATGTGTGTTAGTAAGTAGGAGGGAGGGATGGGATTTCGTGATATGGAAGCGTTCAACCAGGCCTTACTTGCCAAGCAGGCATGGAGACTACTTCAGGTCCCTTCTTCTCTTTGCGCTCGAGTCCTCAAAGCGCGCTACTATGAGCATGGTTCTATCCTTAATGCCACCTGCCCCGGCGGCGCGTCATATACTTTCAGGAGTATTTTGCATGGCAAGAACTTGCTCTTGGATGATCTGATATGTTGGGTGGGTGATGGATCTTCAATCCGGATCCATCATGATAATTGGATCCCTTGGAAGGGTAGCCTAAGGCCACTGGGCCAGGTGTATGTGCCTGGGACGATGAGGGTGAGCGACTTGCTAAATGATGCAGCTTCAGGGTGGGATCGACACAAGCTAGAAGTGATGTTTACAGAGGGTGACATACATGATATAATGTAGATCTATGTGGGAGGAATGGGTACTGATGACATACTAGCCTGGAATTTTTTGAAGAATGGGATTTTCTCAGTTAAATCAGATTATCACTTATGCATGGAGAAGAAGAGGGCGAGTACTGGACAGCCGAGCTCGTCCCCTAATGCGGTGAACCATCGAAGTTGGCTGGCGTTATGGGGCACAAACGCGCCTGGGAAGGCGTTAATTCATGTGTGGCGGCTGATCAGGAATGGCTTGGCGGTGGGTTCAGAACTTTTTCGGAGAAAGATCAAGCCTGGTGTTTTTTGCCTAGCGTGTGGACGTGAAGTAACAGTGTATCACATATTTTGGGGGTGCTATCATTCCATGCTGTTTTTGATGAGGACATCAATACCATTGTTACACCCACAGCCCCTGCTGCTATACATACTGGACCAATTACTAGAGCTCGCGCACGCCAACTAAATTACCAGGTACTTTCATTTCTTGGTAATGATTCTAATGTTCATGAGAATATGATGCTGCCTAAATTGGATACATTTGTTTTGCTTACAAATGAAGGGCCTAGCTTGGAGAAGGATGAACATTGGAGCAAGAACAAGCATGGAGATGATGGCATGCGCAAGGGGAACAAGAACAGAGTTACAAGTGATGATTTCAGGTCTTTGAAGCCACCATAACGAGTGCATGAAGCCTTGGACAAAATATACAAGATGTCACTTCATAAATTTCGTCCAGAGGCTATTATAGGTGCTGCGTCACCTTTTTATTGGGCCAGGCCCATGTAATTTCAAAATACATAAGTATAGGCTATTTTTAGAGTCCGTATGTGTGGGGAAACAAGAGATAGGGTTGATTTTGGACCCCTCCACCAAGGGCCACGAAATTCCCCCTCTCTTCCTCCATATATACAGCCCTTAGGGCACCGTTTAGACTTTGGGTTTTGTTTAGATTAAAGTTCGCCATAGCTGCAACTTCGCGTACTTCGTTTGTGTTCAACGACCAGACAAAGGCGTCACAGAACCCCACCTTGATCAATAAAGCTTTCATCTTATATTCGCAATATCCAAATTGCAATCTTAGTTTCTTGCTTGTTCTTCATTTGCTCGCAGGAAACAGACCCTCGTGGTCAGGTTGATCGTGCTCCGGCGTGGTCAATAACCTCTCGAAGTTGGTTTAGCGATTGCTAAGGCGCGACGTCCTCGCACGTTCGTAGTCGGATCGTCAAAGTCGACTTCCACCAAAGCGATATCCATCATCTCATCGAAAGACGGGACACCTTTGCCTTTATCAAGTGGTATCAGATTTCCAGGTTTCTCGGTGAGATTTTACAGTTTTTCGTAGTTTAGATTGAGTCTGTTCTTCATACCTACAGTCCACAAAAAAGCCACAAAAAAAATTAGGGTTAGTTCATCATATCCGAACCAATCTGAGCCTTTGCATAATCTTTTTAGGGTTTTGCTTTGTTGAATTTGCGGTTGCATCGTCGTGTCTAGTTGCTGGTCTTAGAGTCTAGTCTTTTAGAGTTTCGAGTTCTGGTCATAAGTTGTCACGCCGCCGCCGCACCATCATCATCGCCCCTGCCATCTACCACCACCGCTTATCCGCCACCGCTTCGAATCCGTATCCATATACCACCACCGCTGTCATCTACCACCACCGCTGCCATCTACCACCATATATCCACCACCAATCCGAGTTCTTGTCATATTTGGTTTGTTTTCGAGATCCATCTAGATTCTGATTCGTGTTTCCTTGCCGGAGTAGGTTTCGAAAAAAAAGAGTCCGGAAACCACCCTCTGTTTAGGCCCAAAATTTTTCGAAAACGCATTTTTCGAAAAAATTTCTGGCTATCCTATTTTTAGGTGTTTCTGAGTGTTTTGAGATAGGTGCCATTATAGGAAGTTTTTTTTGATCCGTTTCCAGTTTTTGGGTCCGGGCAGTCAAAAAAAAAAATTGGTCGAAAAAATTTCGTGCCCATCCTGCCAGTTTGACCTAGGAAGAGTTTTGAGACACTCGCCATTATAGTGATTTTTCACAATAATAATAATAATAATAATAATAAAACAACGCAAAAAAAAAGAGCGAAAAAAATCCAGAGTGTGCTTTTCCCTTGTTTACGTGCCGCGCCGTGATTTTGTTGGTGTTCTAGGCTCGCGTCTCTAGCACAGTCTAGCCTAGGACCGGCACAGTACCGTCGTTGAGCGTTTATTCAACTTTGCATCTTTGAATTGATTATTGCTGACCCTTTTTGCTACCATATTATAAGCCTTCCCAGCTCCACATACATCTACGTCGTGCGTTTGACTCTCCCTGGTAATCGCTCTATCCAAGCTTTGAGAGTTTTTGACTACAACGGTTGCCGATCATCGCCTGCTGCTGAGTAAGAACTGGTAAGAATTTGAGATTTGCTTGACGGTTTTGTGACACCCACCACCACCTCTTGTTAGTAGTCTGTAGGATCATATTCTTGTGTGTTTCTATTGCTGCTAACCATGCCAGGATCACAAGCCGACGAGACTGACTGGGAGAACATGACGAATAAGGATTTGCATGATAAATTTCAGCAAATGATGAGTGGACAGGTGCAAGATGTGCTAAACAGATTTGAAGAGGCCATGGAGAAGATAGATGGCATGGAGAAGAAGTTCGAAACAAAGCTCGATAACAAGTTTAATGAATTGCTCACGCGTCTTCCACCACCACCACCCGCTGCACCTAACGCACCTCTCCAACAACAACAACAACGACTACCTCCACGTCGCGAAACAGACCTCCGCCGAGCGAGCCGTGTTCCTCTTGCGTTTGGCCAAACTGTTGGTGCTGCTGTTGATACTTCTGTGGCTCCTGCTGCTGATGCGGAGGAGGATGATTATGTGGGAGATTACGAGGATGAGGTTGCTCAAAATCAGAACTACGTGCAACCACCTGCACCACAACCACCAGGTCGTCCACATGCAAATAATCACAATGGTAGGGCTTTCCCTCAGGTACGAGATCATGACCATCTTCCTAAAATGAAATTGAATATTCCACCTTTCGAGGGTAGATATGTTCCTGATATATATCTTACTTGGGAGTTAGAAACTGAACAACGATTTACATGTTTACAATATCCCGAGGAGAGACGGGTTGCCGCTGCTGTTTGTGCTTTCACTAGTTTTGCATGTGTATGGTGGTCTGAACATTGTAGATTATATCCTATTCCAACTACTTGGGCTGCTTTGAAAACTGCTATGCGTACTCGTTGGGTTCCACCATATTATCAACGTGAATTGCTTCAAAAATTACAGCGCTTAAGACAAGGAAAAAATTCTGTAGAAGAATATTATCAGGAATTACAAACTGGCATGATTAGATGTGGTATTGTTGAGGAGAATGAAGCTATGCTTGCATGTTTTCTGGGTGGATTAAATAGAGAGATTCAGACCATTCTAGACTATAAGGAGTATACTAATATCACTCATTTATTCCATCTTGCTTGTAAAGCTGAACATGAAGTGCAGGATTGACAAGCATTGGTAACTTTTCTGCAGGCTGACCTTCATCATGGACACCGCGTGCATCTTCTACTTCAACTGCACCAGCACCTCAATCAGGTGCCTCCTCCAGTCGTGATACAAGAAAACAGGCACAACCACCATTATCTGCCAAGAGCGCACCTGCTGGGTCTGCACAGAGTTCTTCTTCTTCCATGGCATCAACAGGGCACACAAGTGATATTATTTGTCGTCGTTGTAAGGGAGGAGGTCATTATGCGAGAGAATGCAAATCTCCGTGTGTGATGATTGCTACCGCGGATGGTGGATATGAGTCCGCTAGTGACTATGATGAGGAGACTTTGGCTCTTATTACACGTGAAGAACATGGTGGAGATGATTCTGATCATTAGACGCAATACATGGCTCCTGAAGACGCTGACAGGTATGAATGTTTAGTTGCTCAACGTGTTTTGAGTGTGCAGGTCACACAAGCTGTTGGGTTTCGTAGTAATTTCAAAAATTTTCCTACGCGCACACAGGATCATGTGATGCATAGCAACGAGAGGAGAGTGTTGTCTACGTACCCAACACAGACCGACTGCGGAAGCGATGACACGACGTAGAGGAAGTAGTCGTACGTCTTCACGATCCAACCGATCAAGCACCAAAACTACGGCACCTCCGAGTTCGAGCACACGTTCAGCTCGATGACGATCCCCGGACTCCGATCCAGCAAAGTGTCGGGGAAGAGTTTCATCAGCACGACGGCGTGGTGACGATCTTGATGAACTACAGCAGCAGGGCTTCGCCTAAACTCCGCTACAGTATTATCGAGGAATATGGTGGCAGGGGGCACCGCACACGGCTAAGGAATCGATCACGAGGATCAACTTGTGTCAACTTGTGTGTTTAGAGGTGCCCCTGCCTCCGTATATAAAGGAGCCAAGGGGGAAGGGGGCGCCGGCCAAGAGGGAGAGGTGCAGGAGGAGTCCTACTCCTACCGGGAGTAGGACTCCCCCCCCAATCCTATTCCAACTAGGATTCCCAAGGGGGAAAGAGGGAGAGGGGTGGCCGGCCACCTCTCCTAGTCCTAATAGGACTAGGGGAAGGGGGGAGGCGCGCAGCCCCCTTGGGCTGCCCCTTTCTCCTTTCCACTAAGGCCCATGATGGCCCATATGGCTCCCGGGGGGTTCCGGTAACCTCCCGGTAACCCGGTAAAATCCCGATTTCACTCGGAACACTTCCGATGTCCAAACATAGACTTCCAATATATCAATCTTTATGTCTCGACCATTTCGAGACTCCTCGTCATGTCCGTGATCACATCCGGGACTCCGAACAACCTTCGGTACATCAAAATGCATAAACTCATAATATAACTGTCATCGTAACCTTAAGCGTGCGGACCCTACGGGTTCGAGAACAATGTAGACATGACCGAGACACGTCTCTGGTCAATAACCAATAGCGGGACCTGGATGCCCATATTGGCTCCTACATATTCTACGAAGATCTTTATCGGTCAGACCGCATAACAACATACGTTGTTCCCTTTGTCATCGGTATGTTACTTGCCCGAGATTCGATCGTCGGTATCCAATACCTAGTTCAATCTCGTTACCGGCAAGTCTCTTTACTCGTTCCGTAATACATCATCTCACAACTAACATATTAGTTGTAATGCTTGCAAGGCTTATGTGATGTGTATTACCGAGAGGGCCCAGAGATACCTCTCCGACAATCGGAGTGACAAATCCTAATCTCGAAATACGCCAACCCAACATCGACCATTGGAGACACCTGTAGTACTCCTTTATAATCACCCAGTTACGTTGTGACGTTTGGTAGTACCCAAAGTGTTCCTCCGGTAAACGGGAGTTGCATAATCTCATAGTCATAGGAACATGTATAAGTCATGAAGAAAGCAATAGCAACATACTAAACGATCAGGTGCTAAGCTAATGGAATGGGTCATGTCAATCAGATCATTCAACTAATGATGTGACCTCGTTAATCAAATAACAACTCATTGTTCATGGTCAGGAAACATAACCATCTTTGATTAACGAGCTAGTCAAGTAGAGGCATACTAGTGACACTCTATTTGTCTATGTATTCACACATGTATTATGTTTCCGGTTAATACAATTCTAGCATGAATAATAAACATTTATCATGATATAAGGAAATAAATAATAACTTTATTATTGCCTCTAGGGCATATTTCCTTCAGTCTCCCACTTGCACTAGAGTCAATAATCTAGTTCACATCGCCATGTGATTTAACAGCAATAGTTCACATCACCATGTGATTAACACCCATAGTTCACATCGCTATGTGACCAACACCCAAAAGGTTTACTAGATTCAGTAATCTAGTTCACATCGCTATGTGATTAACACCCAAGGAGTACTAAGGTGTGATCATGTTTTGCTTGTGAGAGAATCTTAGTCAACGGGTCTGCCACATTCAGATCCTCATGTATTTTGCAAATTTCTATGTCAACAATGCTCTGCATGGAGCTACTCTAGCTAATTGCTCCCACTTTCAATATGTATCTAGATCGAGACTTAGAGTCATCTAGATTAGTGCCAAACTTGCATCGGCGTAACCCTTTACGACGAACCTTTTTCCATAATCGAGAAACATATCCTTATTCCACTAAGGACAATTTTGACCGCTCTCCAGTGATCTACTCCTAGATCACTATTGTACTCCCTTGCCAAACTCAGTGGTATGGCATACAATAGATCTGGTATACAGCATGGCATACTTTATAGAACCTATGACTGAGGCATAGGGAATGACTTTCATTCTCTTTCTATTTTCTGCCGTGGTCGGGCTTTGAGTCTTACTCAACTTCACACCTTGCAACACAGGCAAGAACTCCTTCTTTGACTGTTCCATTTTGAACTATTTCAAAAATTTATCAAGGTATGTATTCATTGAAAAATCTTATCAAGCGTCTTCATCTATCTATATAGATCTTGATGCTCAATGTGTAAGCAGCTTCACCAAGGTCTTTCTTTGACAAACTTTTATTCAAGTATCCTTTCATGCTTTGTAGAATAATTCTACATTATTTCCGATCAACAATATGTCATTCACATATACTTATCAGAAATGTTGTAGTGCTCCCACTCACTTTCTTGTAAATACAGGCTTCACCGTAAGTCTGTACAAAAACTATATGCTTTGATCAACTTATCAAAGCGTATATTCCAACTCCGAGATTCTTGCACCAGTCCATAAATGGACCGCTGAAGCTTGCACACTTTGTTAGCTCCCTTTGGATCGACAAAACCTTCCGGTTGCATCATATACAACTCTTCTTCCAGAAATCCATTCAGGAATGCAGTTTTGACATCCATCTGCCAAATTTCATAATCATAAAATGCGGCAATTGCTAACATGATTCGGACAGACTTTTAAGCATCGATACGAGTAAGAAAATCTCATCGTATTCAACACCTTGAACTTTGTCAAAAACCTTTTTCGACAAGTCTAGCTTTGTAGATAGTAACACTACTATCAACGTCCGTCTTCCTCTTGAAGATCCATTTATTCTTAATGACTCACCGATCATCGGGCAAGTCAATCAAAGTCTACACTTTGTTCTCATACATGGATCATATCTCAGATTTCATGGCCTCAAGCCATTTCGTGGAATCTGGGCTCATCATTGCTTCCTCATAGTTCGTAGGTTCATCATGGTCTAGTAACATGACTTCCAGAACATGATTACCGTACCACTCTGGTGCGGATCTTACTCTGGAAGACCTACGAGGTTTGGTAGTAACTTGATCTGAAGTTTGATGATCATCATCATTAACTTCCTCACTTATTGGTGTAGGAATCACTGGAACTGATTTCTGTGATGAACTACTTTCCAATAAGGGAGAAGGTATAATTACCTCATCAAGTTCTACTCTCCTCCCACTCACTTCTTTCGAGAGAAACTCCTTCTCTGGAAAGGATCCATTTTAGCAACGAATGTCTTGCCTTCGGATCTGTGATAGAAGGTGTACCCAACAATTTCCTTTGGGTATTCTATGAAGACGCACTTCTCCGATTTAGGTTCGAGCTTATCAGGATGAAACTTTTTCACATAAGCATCGCAGCCCCAAACTTTAAGAAACAACAGCTTAGGTTTACTGCTAAACCATAGTTCATACAGTGTCGTCTCAACGGATTTAGATGGTGCCCTATTTTAAAACGTGAATGCAGCTGTCTCTAATGCATAACCCCAAAACGATAGTGGTAAAGAGATATCATAGATCGCACCATATCAAATAAAGTGCGGTTACGACGTTCGGACACACCATAACGATGTGGTGTTCCAGGTGGCGTGAGCTGTGAAACTATTCCACATTGTTTTAATTGAAGACCAAACTCGTAACTCAAATATTTGTCTCCGCGATCAGATCGCAGAAACTTTATTTTCCTTGTTACGATGATTTTTCCACTTCACTCTGAAATTCTTTGAACCTTTCAACTATTTCAGACTTATGTTTCATCAAGTAGATATACCCATATCTGCTCAAATCATCTTGTGAAGGTCAGAAAACAACGATGCTTGCCACGAGCATCAGCACTCATTGGATCGCATACATCGGTATGTATTATTTCCAATAAGTCAGTAGCTCGTTCCATTGTTCCGGAGAACGGAGTTTTAGTCATCTTGCCCAAAAGGCACAGTTCGCAAGCATCAAGTGATTCATAATCAAGTGATTCCAAAATTCCATCAGTATGGAGTTTCTTCATGCGCTTTACACCAATATGACCTAAACGGCAGTGCTACAAACAAGTTGCACTTATCATTATTAACTTTGCATCTTTTGGTTTCAATATTATGATTATGTGTATCACTACGATCGAGATCCAACAAACTATTTTCATTGGGTGTGTAACCATATAAGGTTCTATTCATGTAAACAGAACAACAATTTATTCTCTTACTTAAATGAATAATCGTATTACAATAAACATGATCAAATCATATTCATGCTCAACGCAAACACCAAATAACACTTATTTAGGTTCAACACTAATCCCGAAAGTATAGGGAGTGTGTGACGATGATCATATCAATCTTGGAACCACTTCCAACACACATCGTCACTTCACCCTTAACTAGTCTCTGTTTATTCTGCAACTCCCGTTTCGAGTTACTAATCTTAGCAACTGAACTAGTATCAAATACTGAGGGTTTGCGATAAACACTAGTAAAGTACACATCAATAACATGTATATCAAATATACTTATGTTCACTTTGCCATCCTTCTTATCCGCCAATCACTTGGGGTAGATCCGCTTCCAGTGACCAGTCCCTTTGCAGTAGAAACACTTAGTCTCAGGCTTAGGATCAGACTTGGGCTTCTTCACTTGAGCAGCAACTTGCTTGCTGTTCTTCTTGAAGTTCCCCTTCTTCCTTCTGCCCCTTTTCTTGAAACTAGTGGTCTTGTCTACCATCAACACTTGATGTTTTTCTCGATTTCTACCTTCGTCAATTTCCGCATTACGAAGAGCTTGGGAATCGTTTCCGTTATCCCTTGCATGTCATAGTTCATCACGAAGTTCTACTAACTTGGTGATGGTGACTAGAGAATTCTGTCAATCACTATCTTATCTGGAAGATTAACTCCCACTTGATTCAAGCGATTGTAGTACTCAGACAATCTGAGCACATGCTCACTAGTTGAGCGATTCTCCTCCATCTTTTAGCTATAGAACTTGTTGGAGACTTCATATCTCTCAACTCGGGTATTTGCTTGAAATATTAGCTTCAACTCCTGGAACATCTCATATGGTCCATGACATTCAAAACGTCTTTGAAGTCCCGATTCTAAGCCGTTAAGCATGGTGCACTTAAACTATCAAGTAGTCATCATATTGAGCTAGCCAAACGTTCATAACGTCTGCATTTGCTCCTGCAATAGGTCCGTCACCTAGCGGTGCATTAAGGACATAATTCTTCTGTGCAGCAATGAGGATTTAACCTCAGATCACGGATCAAATCCGCAACATTGCTACTAACATTTTTCAACACAATTTTCTCTAGGAACATATCAAAATAAACACAGGGAAGCAACAACGCGAGCTATTGATCTACAACATGATTTGCAAAATACTACCAGGACTAAGTTCATGATAAATTTAAGTTCAATTTAATCATATTACTTAAGAACTCCCACTTAGATAGACATCCCTCTAATCCTCTAAGTGATCACGTGATCCAAATCAACTAAACCATGTCCGATCATCACGTGAGATGGAGTAGTTTCATCGGTGAACATCATTATGTTGATCATATCTACTATATGATTCACGCTCGACCTTTCGGTCTCCGTGTTCCGAGGCCATATCTGCATATGCTAGGCTCGTCAAGTTTAACCTGAGTATTCTGCGTGTGCAAAACTGGCTTGTACCCGTTGTAGATGGACGTAGAGCTTATCACACCCGATCATCACGTGGTGTCTGGGCACGACGAACTTTGGCAACGGTGCATACTCAGGGAGAACACTTCTTGATAATTTAGTGAGAGATCATCTTATAATGCTACCGTCAATCAAAGCAAGATAAGATGCATAAAAGGATAAACATCACATGCAATCAATATAAGTGATATGATATGGCCATCATCATCTTGTGCTTGTGATCTCCATCTCCGAAGCACCGTCATGATCACCATCGTCACCGGCGCGACACCTTGATCTCCATCGTAGCATCGTTGTCGTCTCGCCAATCTTATGCTTCCACGACTATCACTACCGTTTAGTAATAAAGTAAAGCATTACATCGCGATTGCATTGCATACAATAAAGCGACAACCATATGGCTCCTGCCAGTTGCCGATAACTCGGTTACAAAACATGATCATCTCATACAATAAAATTCAGCATCATGCCTTGACCATATCACATCACAACATGCCCTGCAAAAACAAGTTAGACGTCCTCTACTTTGTTGTTGCATGTTTTACGTGGCTGCTACGGGCTTAAGTAAGAACCAATCTCACCTACGCATCAAAACCACAACGATAGTTTGTCAAATAGACTCCGTTTTAACCTTCTCAAGGACCGGGCGTAGCCATACTTGGTTCAACTAAAGTTGGAGAGACAGTCGCCCGCAAGCCATCTATGTGCAAAGCACGTCGAGGGAACCGGTCTCGCGTAAGCGTACGCGTAAGGTTGGTCTGGGTCGTCTCGTCCAACAATACCGCCGAACCAAAATATGACATGCTGGTAGGCAGTATGACTTGTATCGTCCACAACTCACTTGTGTTCTACTCGTGCATATAACATCAACATCAATAACCTAGGCTCGGATGCCACTGTTGGGTTTCGTAGTAATTTCAAAAAATTTCCTACGCGCACACAGGATCATGTGATGCATAGCAACGAGAGGAGAGTGTTGTCTACGTACCCAACGCAGACCGACTGCGGAAGCGATGACACGACGTAGAGGAAGTAGTCGTACGTCTTCACGATCCAACCGATCAAGCACCGAAACTACGGCACCTCCGAGTTCGAGCACACGTTCAGCTCGATGACGATCCCCGGACTCCGATCCAGCAAAGTGTCGGGGAAGAGTTTCGTCAGCACGACGGCGTGGTGACGATCTTGATGAACTACAGCAGCAGGGCTTCGCCTAAACTCCGCTACAGTATTATCGAGGAATATGGTGGCAGGGGGCACCGCACACGGCTAAGGAATCGATCACGTGGATCAACTTGTGTCAACTTGTGTGTTTAGAGGTGCCCCTGCCTCCGTATATAAAGGAGCCAAGGGGGAGGGGGCGCCGGCCAAGAGGGAGAGGCGCAGGAGGAGTCCTACTCCTACCGGGAGTAGGACTCCCCCCCCCAATCCTATTCCAACTAGGATTCCCAAGGGGGAAAGAGGGAGAGGGGTGGCCGGCCACCTCTCCTAGTCCTAATAGGACTAGGGGAAGGGGGGAGGCGCGCAGCCCCCTTGGGCTGCCCCTTTCTCCTTTCCACTAAGGCCCATGATGGCCCATATGGCTCCCGGGGGGTTCCGGTAACCTCCCGGTAACCCGGTAAAATCCCGATTTCACCCGGAACACTTCCGATGTCCAAACATAGACTTCCAATATATCAATCTTTATGTCTCGACCATTTCGAGACTCCTCGTCATGTCCGTGATCACATCCGGGACTCCGAACAACCTTCGGTACATCAAAATGCATAAACTCATAATATAACTGTCATCGTAACCTTAAGCGTGCGGACCCTACGGGTTCGAGAACAATGTAGACATGACCGAGACACGTCTCTGGTCAATAACCAATAGCGGGACCTGGATGCCCATATTGGCTCCTACATATTCTACGAAGATCTTTATCGGTCAGACCGCATAACAACATACGTTGTTCCCTTTGTCATCGGTATGTTACTTGCCCGAGATTCGATCGTCGGTATCCAATACCTAGTTCAATCTCGTTACCGGCAAGTCTCTTTACTCGTTCCGTAATACATCATCTCACAACTAACATATTAGTTGTAATGCTTGCAAGGCTTATGTGATGTGTATTACCGAGAGGGCCCAGAGATACCTCTCCGACAATCGGAGTGACAAATCCTAATCTCGAAATACGCCAACCCAACATCGACCATTGGAGACACCTGTAGTACTCCTTTATAATCACCCAGTTACGTTGTGACGTTTGGTAGTACCCAAAGTGTTCCTCCGGTAAACGGGAGTTGCATAATCTCATAGTCATAGGAACATGTATAAGTCATGAAGAAAGCAATAGCAACATACTAAACGATCAGGTGCTAAGCTAATGGAATGGGTCATGTCAATCAGATCATTCAACTAATGATGTGACCTCGTTAATCAAATAACAACTCATTGTTCATGGTCAGGAAACATAACCATCTTTGATTAACGAGCTAGTCAAGTAGAGGCATACTAGTGACACTCTGTTTGTCTATGTATTCACACATGTATTATGTTTCCGGTTAATACAATTCTAGCATGAATAATAAACATTTATCATGATATAAGGAAATAAATAATAACTTTATTATTGCCTCTAGGGCATATTTCCTTCACAAGCTGAGCAAAATCAGAGGCACAATTTTTTCCATACCAAGGGAGTTGTGAAGGAACGTTCTGTGCGTGTCATAATAGACGGAGGGAGCTGCAACAACTTGGCTAGCATGGAGATGGTGGAGAAGCTTTCTCTCACCACAAGACCACATCCACATCCTTACTACATCCAATGGTTCAACAACAGCGGCAAGGTTAAGGTAACACATACTGTTTGTGTGCATTTTAGTATCTCTACATATGCTGATTATGTTGATTGTGATGTGGTACCTATGCAAGCATGTTCCTTATTACTTGGTAGACCATGGCAATTTGATAAAAATTCTGTACACCATGGTAGAAACAATCACTATACTCTTGTTCATAAGGATAAAAATATTACTTTGCTTCCTATGACTCCTGATTCCATTTTGAAAGATGATATTAATAGAGCTAATAAAGCAAAACAGGAGAAGAATAAGAGTGAAAATCAGATTGTGGCAAAAGAATTTGAGCAACAAATGAAGCCTAATAATAAACCATCTAGTGTTGCTTCTGAAATTAAATTGAAAAGTGCATGTTTATTTGCCACCAAATCTGATATTGATGAGCTAGATTTCAGCAAATCTGTTTGCTATGCTTTTGTGTGCAAAGAGGCATTATTTTCATTCGAGGACGTGCCTTCCTCTTTGCCTCCTGCTATCACTAACATTTTGCAGGAGTTCGCTGACGTCTTTCCACAAGACGTGCCACCGGGATTACCACCTATTCGAGGGATTGAGCATCAAATTGACTTAATTCCCGGTGCTTCACTGCCAAACCGTGCGCCATACCGTACCAATCCAGAGGAGACGAAGGAGATTATGCGTAAAGTACAAGAGCTTCTCGACAAAGGTTATATACGCGAATCCCTTAGTCCTTGTGTTGTTCCTATTATTCTAGTGCTGAAAAAGGATGGTACATCGCGTATGTGTGTTGATTGTAGAGACATTAATAATATTACTATTCGTTATTGTCATCCTATTCCTAGGCTAGATGATATGCTTGATGAATTGAGTGGCTCTACAATATTCTCCAAAGTTGATTTGCGTAGTGGATACCATCAAATTCGTATGAAATTGGGGGATGAATGGAAAGCAACATTTAAAACTAAGTTTGGATTATATGAGTGGTTAGTCATGCCTTTTGGGTTAACTAATGCGCCTAGTACTTTCATGAGACTAATGAACGAAGTTTTACGTGCTTTCATTGGACGATTTGTGGTAGTCTATTTTGATGATATACTGATTTATAGCAGATCTTTGGAAGAACATTTGGAACATTTACGTGCTGTTTTTATTGCTCTATGTGATGCACGTTTGTTTGGTAACCTTGGGAAGTGCACCTTTTGCACCGACCGAGTATCTTTTCTTGGCTATGTTGTTACACCACAGGGAATTGAAGTTGATAAAGCCAAGATTGAAGCTATTGAGAGTTGGCCGCAGCCCAAAACGGTCACACAAGTGAGGAGTTTTCTTGGCCTCGCTGGATTCTATAGGCGTTTTGTGAGAGATTTCAGCACCATTGCTGCACCTCTCAATGAGCTTACAAAGAAAGATGTGCCTTTTCTTTGGGGTACCGCACAGGAAGAAGCCTTCTCGGTATTGAAAGATAAGTTGACACATGCTCCTTTACTCCAACTTCCTGATTTTAATAAGACTTTTGAGCTTCAATGTGATGCTAGTGGAATTGGATTAGGAGGTGTGTTATTACAAGATGGCAAACCTGTTGCATACTTTTCTGAAAAATTGAGTGGGCCTAGTCTGAATTATTCTACTTATGATAAAGAATTATATGCTCTTGTTCGGACTTTAGAAACATGGCAACATTATTTATGGCCCAAAGAATTTGTTATACATTCTGATCATGAATCTTTGAAACATATTAAAAGTCAAGTTAAACTGAATCGTAGACATGCTAAATGGGTTGAATTCATTGAGACTTTCCCTTCTGTCATTAAACACAAGAAGGGAAAAGAAAATGTTATTGCTGATGCATTGTCTCGTCGCTATACTATGCTTTCACAACTTGACTTCAAAATATTTGGTTTGGACACCATCAAAGATCAATATGTGCATGATGCTGATTTTAAAGATGTAATGCAGAATTGTAAAGAAGGAAGAATGTGGAACAAGTTTGTCGTTAACGATGGATTTGTGTTTCGTGCTAACAAGCTATGCATTCCAGCTAGCTCCGTTCGTCTTTTGTTGTTGCAGGAGGCGCATGGAGGAGGATTAATGGGACACTTTGGCGTGAAGAAGATGGAGGACGTACTTGCTACACATTTCTTTTGGCCAAAGATGAGACGGGATGTTGAGCGTTTTATTGCTCGCTGCACTACATGTCAAAAAGCTAAGTCACGACTCAATCCTCATGGTTTATATATGCCTTTGCTGTACCTAGTGTTCCTTGGGAGGATATATCTATGGACTTTGTTTTAGGTTTACCTCGAACAAAGAAGGGGAGGGATAGCATATTTGTTGTCGTGGATAGATTCTCGAAAATGGCACACTTTATACCATGTCATAAAAGCGATGATGCTGTTAATGTTGCTGATTTGTTCTTTCATGAAATTATTCGCTTGCATGGTGTGCCAAATACTATTGTTTCAGATCGTGATACTAAATTTCTTAGCCACTTTTGGAGATGTTTATGGGCTAAGTTGGGGACTAAACTGCTTTTTAGTACTACTTGTCACCCCCAAACTGATGGCCAAACTGAAGTAGTCAATAGAACATTGTCTACTATGCTTAGGGCTGTTTTGAAGAGTAATAAGAAAATGTGGGAGGAATGCTTGCCTCATATTGAATTTGCTTATAATCGTTCATTGCATTCTACTACTAAGATGTGCCCTTTTGAAGTTGTGTATGGTTTCCTACCTCGTGCACCTATTGATTTGTTGCCTCTTCCATCTTCGGAGAAGGTTAATTTTGATGCTAAACAACGTGCTGAATTGATTTTAAAAATGCATGAGTTAACTAAGGAAAACATTGAGCATATGAATGCCAAATATAAACTTGCTGGAGATAAAGGTAGAAAACATGTTGTGTTTGCACCTGGAGATCTTGTTTGGTTACATTTGCGTAAGGATAGATTTCCTGATTTGCGCAAATCAAAGCTCATGCCACGGGCTGATGGTCCCTTTAAGGTGTTAGAGAAAATAAATGATAATGCATATAAACTTGAGCTGCCTGCAAATTTTGGGGTTAGTCCCACTTTTAACATTGCAGATTTGAAGCCTTATTTGGGTGAGGAAGATGAGCTTCCGTCGAGGACGACTTCATTGCAAGAAGGGGAGGATGATGAGGACATCAATACCATTGTTACACCCACAGCCCCTGCTGCTATACATACTGGACCAATTACTAGAGCTTGCGCACGCCAACTAAATTACCAGGTACTTTCGTTTCTTGGTAATGATTCTAATGTTCATGAGAATATGATGCTACCTAAATTGGATACATTTGTTTTGCTTACAAATGAAGGGCCTAGCTTGGAGAAGGATGAACATTGGAGCAAGAACAAGCATGGAGATGATGGCATGCGCAAGGGGAAGAAGAACAGAGTTACAAGTGATGATTTCGGGTCTTTGAAGCCACCATAACGAGTGCATGAAGCCTTGGACGAAATATACAAGATGTCACTTCATAAATTTCATCCAAAGGCTATTATAGGTGCTGCGTCACCTTTTTATTGGGCCAGGCCCATGTAATTTCGAAATACACAAGTATAGGCTATTTTTAGAGTCCGTATGTATGGGGAAACAAGAGATAGGGTTGATTTCGGACCCCTCCACCAAGGGCCACGAAATTCCCCCTCTCTTCCTCCATATATACAGCCCTTAGGGCACCGTTTAGACTTTGGGTTTTGTTTAGATTAAAGTTCGCCATAGCTGCAACTTCGCGTACTTCGTTTGTGTTCAACGACCAGACAAAGGCGTCACAGAACCCCACCTTGATCAATAAAGCTTTCATCTTATATTCGCAATATCCAGATTGCAATCTTAGTTTCTTGCTTGTTCTTCGTTTGCTCGCAGGAAACAGACCCTCGTGGTCAGGTTGATCGTGCTCCGGCGTGGTCAATAACCTCTCGGAGTTGGTTTAGCGATTGCTAAGGCGCGACGTCCTCGCACGTTCGTAGTCGGATCGTCAAAGTCGACTTCCACCAAAGCGATATCCATCATCTCATCGAAAGACGGGACACCTTTGCCTTTAACAGTTTTGGAAGGAGCTGAGCTTGGTATTGGGTGCGAGGGTGGAGACCCCACCTCATTTGGTGTGCACTCAGAGTTCAGTCGCATCATGGTTGCTACAGTGGCTGTCAGATGCTTCGGAGGACGAGAAGGCAGTGATGGTGCAAGGGTTATATGCTATATGGTTGGCTAGGAATGACACTAGGGAAGGGAAAAGAATTGAGGAGGCCAACTTGATGGCAAAGAGAGTTGCAGCGCTCATGGAAGAATGGAAGAATGTGCGGGGGCGGCCGCAGCGATCGACTTCACCTACTCAGCGTGCAAGATGGGAACCACCGGCGTCGGGTTGGCTTAAGGCCAATGTCGATGGTGCTATGTCTCGGTCGAGGCAAGGAGGAGGGGGGCTGGAGTGGTGTTCAGAGATGAAGATGGAGCATTCTGAGGTGCGGATGCGGTATTTCTACCTGAGATCACATTGGCAGAAGTGGCTGAACTGCAAGCATGCAAGAGGGCGGTGGCACTAGCTCTGCAAAGAGGTGTGCCCAAACTCCATCTGGAGACTGACTGTCAGAACGTGGCCAAAATGTTGAAGGGGCAAGATCAAAATCTGTCATCCTTAGGCATCACGGTGGAATAAATCAAGGGGATGGCCAAAAACTTGGGGGAATTCAAAACTACGTGGGTGAAGAGGGAGGCAAATAATGCGGCGTATGAGATTGCCCGGTTCAATTTTTGTAATAGCGTTTCGGTTTCATGGGAGATTTCTCCCCCAGATTGTATTCTTAGTATTGTGTCTGATGAACTTCCTGGTTTAGCTTAATAAAGTGCGGAAGTGATTTTCAAAAAAAAAATAACCTACCTCTTACATGACCTTACCATAACAGATTATACTACTATCACTACAAAAAAGACACATCCGTGACATTTTGGGCCGAACGAATTTTTTTCTGTCATACATATGACACTTCTATGACGATAATTGTGACAAAACCCGGTATCATCATAGATGTGGTGGGCTCCTACTTCTATGACAAAAAATCATGACAGAAAATGGGATTTTCATCCTAGGCGGACCGAAGATGTAGCTGCATAATATTCTTTGGGCCGTCCATGACGGAAAAAACCGTGGTAGAAGCGAGGGCGAGGAAAATTTCGGGGAGTTCCCGGTTACGGTGGGTGGTCGGGGGCCGAGTGATGCACGTTTCTCTCGTACAGGTACACGCGTGTGTGCGAGGCGTTGGCTCTAACTGAACCCGAGCAAGGCGTTGGGCTCTAACTGAACCCGCGCGATTGCACTGTAGGCTACACGTTACTGAACCCGAGCGATTGATCGATGGCTGTTAACTGAACCCGATCGAGCGATTCCTTCGCTACTGCTGCTAACTGAAGCCGATTGATTGGATGAACAGTGAGTGTTGCGGGAGGGGGGGGGGGTAGGATGAACAGTGAGCGGTGGCGTTGCCTCTGGATGAACAGGACCCCGTGGTGTGGAGGGCTGGATGAACAGTAGACGGTGGAGGGGTGCCCGTGGAGTGGTGGTTGAACAGGACCCCGTGGTGTGGTGGAGGGCTGGATGAAGAGTAGACGGTGGAGGTTGTTCGTGGAGGGGTGGTTGAACAGTAGCCGGTGGAGTAGCGCGCGGTGGAGGCTGGATGAACAGGAGCCCGTGGAGGCTGGAGGAGTTCGACGGTGGAGATGAACAGTATCCCATGGAGTCCTGTTTTGCGGTACGCCACACCCCTCCCGATGAACAGGACCCCCGTTTCGACTATAGCGCTCCAACACAAGTCCGTTTCGTCCGTTTTACGGTACGCCACACCCCTCCCGATCAACAGGACCCCCGTTTCGACCGTAGGAGGTCCGTTTCATCCGTTTTGTGGTATGCCACACCCCTCCCGATCAACAGGACCCCCGTTTCGACCGTAGGAGGTCCGTTTCCTCCATTTTGCGGTGCGCCACACCCTTCCTGTCGTGGAATTGTCACGTCAGATGTCCTTAGTGCCAGGACTTAGTCGCGAGGCCAACGCATCTATGTGGTAGCTTGAGAGGGGTTGAGTGGAATCGAGAGACGCAGCACAAGACAGGGATTTAGACAGCTTCGGGCCCTGGGAAACATCATCCGGTAAAAACCCTACATGCTGTTTGAGGCTAGGTCTCATTATCATCACGAGGGAGTCGTCGTAAACCGGCTCTCCTCTTTGTGTCTAGCCCTAGAGATTATTGATTGTTGTCTGTCCCTCTTTGGGGAGCCCTGCCCCTCCTTATATATGTTGAAGGGGCGAGTTACATGTGGAGTCCTATTAGGATTAGGACTAGTCTATCTCTAATACAAACCGGATACAAGTCCGGGTCTTCCTTGTAAGACAAATATTCCTTTCCTCTTGAACCGGCCCACAATGGTTGAACCGGCCTTCATGAACCGCCAGACAGGCCGCCGGGTCTTGTTGCTCCTCTGGCCCGCCTGCCGGATTACCAATGAACTGTAAACCGTCTGGTCTGTGCAGGTCACCGGTGAATCACCAAGTCCGGCCGGATTATCCTTCCGGCCGGTTTACACCGCGGGGTATATCCCCGACATTAGCCCCCAGTTTAATTTGGATTCATCCATGTTAAACTGATCTGCAACATAAACACAAGAACAAATTCGTCGGGTTGTGCTCCGGTTTAAATATTCTTGTAGATCGGCACTTGATCATCCTTAAATCCTTGTCATTTCTTCCTTCCAAGTTAATAATCATCTTCATAATCAATTTGCTTGCAGAAGATATTTGTAAATAAAGAATCCATTTGAATCGGCCTTCAATGCTTTGACTTGACAAAAATATTAGTCTCTGAAATATTCAACTGATATCCAACCGGCTTGAAGATGTAAAACTTGCTGGTTTATGATTACCACTATTGTCTGGTTATAAAACTGATAATTTCGGGTCATGATTGTTGCTAACACCGGTTCATGATTGTTGCTAATGCCGGTTCATGATTATTGATGACGCCGGGTCATAATGATTGGTGACGCCGGGTTAATCCAGTTTGTTGAAAACAGAGAATTTGAAAATAGTTCTTCGATAATAATATAATACCTGTAGCCCCCAAGTCTTGAGCAGAACAAAGTGATGGCTTAAGACTTGCTTCAATATAAATACTGCCACTTAAGAAGAAATCCATGTTGTTCATCCCAGTGACTAGTAAAATTGAATACTCCATATTATGTAGCCCCCAAGTGCCGGGTTGTCATGCTTGCAGCAACCTGGGACTTTGTAATTGTCTTATACTCATAAAAACTTTAACCAGTGTAGCCCCCAAGGGTCGGGTCATTATGCAATAATGAGCAGGGACTTTGTAGGTATAATCATGTAGATTTGAGCAATGATGTGTAGCCCCCAAGGGCCGACTCATTATAATGTGATGAGTCGGGTCTTCAATAATATGAGTAGAAAATTACTTTGCATTAGCCCCCAATTGTCATGGTGCATGCTTGCAGCGACATGAGACTTGCATGTAATCTCAATTTGACTAATGTAGCCCCCAAGTGCCGGGTCGTGAGCCTACAGCGACTCGGGACTATTCCTTCCATTGTAGAATAAATCATATCCTTTGATAAAATAATAACTATTGCGCTAAAGCGACTTTGACAACTCAATAATACCGGTTACTAATAACCATAAAAATCCAGCCATGTTGGCTATTCAAGATAATATAATCCGGTATGAAAAATTCATCCAATATCATAATGAAAATTCAACCAAATTTGGCTATTTGAATAATATAACCCAATCATTTATAAGCGCATGATTCCAATAGCGCAATCCAAATATATACTGGCGACGTATAGTCCAAAACCAGGCCGGTTTAATAAACTCCGGATAATTTCCCATCATATACTGGTGACTTATCGTCTTAAAACCAGGCCGGTTTAATAAACACCGGATAATTTATCATCATGCTTTATTCAACCTGTCTCTGCATACAACAAGTTTAAAGTGTCCTGGCGGTTTACCGCCGGACAGGTCATAATGCCCAACATATAACCCAGGTTTATAACCAAGGCTGCACTTAAGAATAATCAATGAAATATATCATACCTGTGATATTGAATCACATCATTGGTTTACCAATTTTTTGTAGTAAGAGTAATAACCCCAATCTTGAATAATGATAACTCCTTTCATACTGTGCCGGTTGATGACAAAACAGTACCGGGTTGTGATAAACACCGGTTTAACCATATATAATACTGGCGACTCGTAGTCAAACCAGACCGGGCTGATAGTCTCCGGATTATAACTTGATCCTGTATTGACAACTTGTAATTGAAAGTCAAGCCGGGTTAATGAACACCGGTTTACTCCATAATAGGATGATAATAGAAAATCAAACCGGGCAGATGGCCCCCGGATTAAAGGGGAATCAAATTCATCGGCTGAATCGGAAAAAGGGGTTTGTCGACATAAAAGAAATCCGACAAAAGCAAAGAAAAAACAAACCATGAAAATAACATGGAAGCAAAGGCAATGATAAAAAACCATTTGCAAAAATATGCTATACTGAGCTGTTCAGATGGCATTACCATGGTCGGACAGGATCAAGGCCCCCAATAGGAGCGACAATGATTCAAGTCAGCCAGGTCCCCAAATGACTCGTGGCATATATGCCAGATCAAGAGGCGTGGCAATGGTTCGGGCCCGACCATGCCCCCAAGTGATTTTGTGGCCTTAGGCCGACCAAGAGGCGTGACTGGTTCAGACTTGACCAAGTCCCCAAATGATCTGGTGGCTGTCGCCTATCAAAGGGTGTTCGTTGGTTCGGACACGACCAAGGCCCCCAGTGATATATAAAAGACAAATATCAAGGGGTAAACCGGAGGCTGCTTTTAAACAGAATCACTCCGTGTAACCTCGCATGATGAGAAAGACAGAGACCCCGCTTTATGAAGTAGAAGCCCCCATGTGATCAATAATATGTTAGGCCAATAAGGCAGGATACCCATGTTTGAATCGCGCATCATGGCAGCAGGTCCTCTTCGGTAATTTTTAACCTTTTTGCAAGAGATAAATTCTTCTTGAACCGGGATCTTGAACCGGATATTGAGAGCTTCAAAGCTTTGTGGGAGACATCTTCCCCTTGAGCCGGATATTAAACCAGAATCCTTCTTTTTAAGCCGGAAATTTTCTAACGGCCTTTAAATTTGCACCAATATGATGGTTTAGGGTCCTGCATTAGACAACTTTGCAAACCGGAGTAATTGCTGTTTTTAAAGAACGCAATATATAATATAAAATATATTGGATGGATTTCACCTGATATATCATGCCAGGGGTTATCCACCGTGGAGTTGACGATCACCATGGTGAAGCTGAAATTAATCACGGCCGAGTCGGCCATGACGTGGTAAACCGGTTCGGTCGGGCGAGTCAAACGCAGGCACGGTCCCGCAAAGTTGATGTAAACCGGGCCGTAAGGACGGCGTCTTGCACGTGTCCATTCACCGTGTAATGTGGCACGGACGAACACCGGGCAGGACGTTGCTAGCGCGTGCTTCGTACCCATGGTATAAGCCACGTTTATAATGAATAATTGTCCTGCATACAATATTGCAGACCAAGGCAAAGATAAACTGCTCTTTGACAAAAATAATATGCACTAATAAAATATATATTTAGATAGATTTCACCTGATGTGCTAGGCCGGAAATAATCGGCCGTGAAGTTGATGATCGCTATGTGAAGTTGGAAATCGCTCACGGGTGAACCGGCCGCGGCGTGGTAAACCGGTGCAGACGGGAGAATCAGCCACAATGTTTGTAAGCCAGCGCGAACGCGTGAACCGACCGCAAGGTCGGACGGGCGAGTTGTCCGTGGCGTTAGTAAGGCGGTGCGGACGGGCGAGTCGGCCGCCGCGTTGATGTAAACCGAACAGCGGGAGCCACGACTTGCAAGCGTATCCGTCGAGCAACATGACACGGACGGACTCCAGTGCAGAGTTATGCTGGTGCGCGCTCCATATCCGTTGTATAACACCTTTGTCCTGATTTATTTTTCGGATGAACGCGGATACCAATACTGGATAATGTTGGATGTATTCTGATGCAGCCTTTAGTATTTACACAGAACCAACAAAGTGCCAGATATAACAACGGTCGGAGGGGTGACTTGAAAGTGACACCGCAGTAGCGGCCCGAACGCACGGTAGCGGCCAAAACCGCAGTTTTTTTTTCAAACTTGGGCAGGCCATGACCCACTCTGCCTTTGTAGAAACTCCGCTAGTAAGGAGGATCGTTCTGTCCACGCCGGAGACCGGCAGGTCAAGCTGGTCCTCAAACGCCACCCACGGTGGATTCTGCCGAAAAAATCTTCTTGTCCTATTCTCTATTACTTCCATCTCCAGTAGATTTGACTGATGTACTGAGCTAAAGCAGCCGGCCATCGAATAAAATAGCAACCGGTCCCGCTTGATGCAAAGAGGCTTTTAGGGGAGTAGTACTAGTTGCTGGTTTGATAAAAGCAATGATTAAAAAACGAGTCTGGACCTTGCTGCATAGATTATTCCTTTTCAAAATCTGAGTCTTCATGTGGACTGATCTGACACGACGTCCAGCGGTTTGCAGCACAACTCCGGTCGATCTCGGCAACACGCAACTGTGGCAGCAAAAAAGTGATCTTTCATCTGGATTCGACGTGTCGCCCAAACGCGTGCTCTCTGTAACTTGACGTGCTGTTCGCAACCAAAAAATTGTAACTTGACGTGACTTAGCTTCACGTGAAGGCCCTTGGGACTTGAAACAGCAGCAGCGACTGATTTTCTCAAAACAGCAAACAGGACACTGCGTACTTCGGGGCTTCGAGCGTATATATGCAGCAGCGGCAACTTGCGGATCGATATGACGCGGCATACGGCGGCTCCGCGGAAATCCTGTCGGCTTCCTTCATCAATCTGGCTTCGGCTCGTCAGGCCGCGTCGGGCGATGATGCACAGGATACCGAACCCTAACTTCTCTCGTCTCAAACTTGTATATGCCGCCGCTGAAAAACTTTTTCAATCTTTGACCAATGAACTTCATAGTTGATGTGAATTCTTCCAAACCGGCTCCTGTTCATCCGGAAACTTGTGTACTTCTCAAAACCCGAGATGAGATCCCTCGAAGAACTCAACACCACCATGCGCAGGCCCCACGGTGGGTGCCAACTGTCGTGGAATTGTCACGTCAGATGTCCTTAGTGCCAGGACTTAGTCGCGAGGCCAACGCATCTATGTGGTAGCTTGAGAGGGGTTGAGTGGAATCGAGAGACGCAGCACAAGACAGGGATTTAGACAGCTTCGGGCCCCGGGAAACATCATCCGGTAAAAACCCTACATGCTGTTTGAGGCTAGGTCTCATTATCATCACGAGGGAGTTGCCGTAAACCGGCTCTCCTCTTTGTGTCTAGCCCTAGAGATTATTGATTGTTGTCTGTCCCTCTTTGGGGAGCCCTGCCCCTCCTTATATATGTTGAAGGGGCGAGTTACATGTGGAGTCCTATTAGGATTAGGACTAGTCTATCTCTAATACAAACCGGATACAAGTCCGGGTCTTCCTTGTAAGACAAATATTCCTTTCCTCTTGAACCGGCCCACAATGGTTGAACCGACCTTCATGAACCGCCAGACAGGCCGCCGGGTCTTGTTGCTCCTCTGGCCCGCCTGCCGGATTACCAATGAACTGTAAACCGTCTGGTCTGTGCAGGTCACCGGTGAATCGCCAAGTCCGGCCGGATTATCCTTCCGGCCGGTTTACACTGCGGGGTATATCCCCGACACTTCCCGATCAACATGACCCCCGTTTCGACCGTAGGAGGTCCATTTCCTCTGTTTTGCGGTACGCCACACCCCTCTTGATCAACAGGACCCCGTTCCGAACGTAGGAGGTCCATTTCCTCCATTCTGCGTTACGCCAGGCCTCGTTTCCATCGCCTGTTCCATCCAAGCCCTCTCGATGAACACGACCACGCATTCCATTCTGACCCAGCCGGTTGGCTCCCCATGAACACGACGACGACACTGTTTCTCCGTTCCGACCCAGCCATGTACGTATGCACGAGTAGGCGTTCGAGACCCTGCCCGTATGTACGTACGTGGCCGTATTTTCTTTCTTGCACCCTGGCCACTATACGTACGTGTACATGCTACGTGCGCGCCTCTACTACGACACGTGCGCGCCTCTACTACGACACGTGCGCGCCTCTACATCGACTAGTATATATTTACATACACGTTCGCGACCAGAATGACAACGCTACGTACGCTTCAACCAGGTGGGTCCCGACTGTGAGGCACTTCCTTGCGTGCGAAGATGTAGCTGGTGGGTCCCAGCAGTCAAGGGGGCGAATCGTTTTTTTTGCCCGGACGCACTTCCTTGCGTGCAAAGATGTAGCTGGTGGGTCCCAACAGTAAGGAGGAAACATTTTTTTCATGAAATACGGTGGCCCGTCTGGTGGGTCCCTGTTGTCAGGTGGAGGGATAATTATTTTCCGCGTAATAAGGAGGCACTTCCTTGCTGCGACCGTGGACCCAGCTGTCAGCCTCTCCACGTACAGTCCATGTCCGATGGAAGTCGTTCCTTGACCATGTTGACCACGCCGCGCCGAGAGCACCAGGGCGGTGGACGACGGCGAGGCCTAGGAAGGGGACGACGGGGAGCCGGGGAAGACGCGGCAGTGGAAGCCTGCGCGGAGAGGAGTACAAGGGTTCACTAGTTCGTCTGCGGTGTGAGGCTGCCGTTGCCGCAGGGCCTGGCCAGCGGTGGGAATAGTAGGGGTGAGGCCTCCGTGGCAGCACATCCGGCCACGGGAGGCAGGAGCATGCGACACGACCAGCGCTGCTTTGGGCGGCTGGAGCAAGAAGACCAGAGGTTGAAGAAGCACTACAGCCGTTGGATGGACTTCGTACGGTCACTGGAGCTAGAATCGTTTATATTGACTAAGTTGACAAAGCCCTCCATCCCCTCAACTTAGTAGGCCCACAAGTCAGCCTCCGGTGGGTCCCAGCTAGCAGTGGGGTATTCATTTTTTTGTGCATAATAAGGAGGCACTTCCGGTGGGTCCGAGATGACAGCAGGGGGAAACTTTTTTCACGAAGTACGGTGGCCCGTCGGGTGGGTCCCAGCAGTCAGGGGCAAACATTTTTTTCGTGAAATACTGGTGGCCCGTCCGGTGGGTCCCTGCTGTCAGGTGGAGGAATAATTATTTTCCGCGTAATAAGGAGGCACTTCCTTGCGGCTGCCGTGGAGCCAGTTGTCTGTCTCTCCACGTATAGTATTCTTCCGATGGAATTCGGTCGTTGACCACATTGACCACGCCACGCTGAGAGCACCACGGCGGTGGACGACAGCGAGGCCTAGGAAGGGGACGACATGGAGCCGGGGAAGACGCGGTAGTGGATGCCCATGCGGAGAGGAGTACGAGGGTTCACTGGTTCGGCTGCGGTGTCGTCGCCGTAGAATAACAGGGGGTGTGGGTGAGTGGAGTGGAGGGATGGCCTGGCCAGCGGTGGGAGTAGTATGGGGGCGGTGAGGCCTCCGCGGCAGCATAGCCGACCACGGGAAGCAGGAGCAGGCGGCATGACCAGTGCTGCTTTGGGCGGCTGGAGCAACAATACCAGAGGTTGAAGAAGCACTATGGCCATTGGATGGACATCGTACGGTCAGTCGAGGTAGAATCGTGCATATTGACTAAGTTAACAAAGCCCTTCGTCCCCGTCAACTTAGTAGGCCCACTATACTGGGTCCCAGCTAGCAGGGGGAGTATTCATTTTTTTTGTGCGTAATAAGGAGGCACTTCCTTGCGTGCGAAGATATAGCTGGTGGGTCCAAGCTGTCAGCGGCGGTAACATTTTTTCGCAAAATATAGAGGCCCTTTCGGTGGGTCCCAGATGTCAGGTGGAGGAATCATTATTTTGCGCGTAATAAGGAGGCATTTCCTTGCGTGCGGCTGTGGACCTAGCTGTCAGCCTCTCCACGTACAGTCCACTTTACATGCATGTCGGTCGTTGAGCACGTTGACCACGCCACGCTGAGGGCACCAGGGCGGTGGACGACGGTGAGGCCTAGGAAGTGAATGACACGGAAGCAGGGAAGACTCGGCAGTTGTTTCCTACGCGGAGGGGAGTACGACTTTATGAGGGTTTACTGGTTTGTCTGCCGTTGCCGGAGAATAACAGCAGGTGTGGGACAGTGGGGAGTAGAGGGATGGCTAGGCCAGCGATGGGAGTACGATGGGACGGTGAGTCCTACGCGACAGCACAGCCGGCCGCGGGAAGGAGGGAACAGGCAGTCCCACCGGCGCTTGTTTGAGCGGCTGGAGCAGGAAGAGCAGAGATTGAAGAAGCCGGACGACTGTTGGATGGACATCCAATAGTATACATGCCATCTGTGGAAAGCCTCAAATCTGTGGAAAATAGCATACATCCCATCTGCCATTATTTCAAATAATTTCCAGCCCATTTGCTAATTCTTACGGGTTTTTTTGGAGCTCATATTCTTTTTGTTAGCATTACAACCCATATTGTGGCCACGGTTAAAAAATTACACGAAATTTTGCATATGTCGGTGTGGTCTGAACTGTTTTTAATCCCGAAATTTCGAGTCACATTCAGACTGATTTTAAAAATAAATGTATATCAATATAAAATCCAATAAATTGTCCATGCATAAAAATCAATGCAATTTAAAATCTCGAAATGAAAAAAAGATATTTGAAACTAATTGCCAGTTTGATGTGTTTTAAAAATGTACAACACATTTCTCATTACTGATAGGCCATTTTTTCGGCCAGCCGAATGAAGCTCTCCTCGTCTTGAAAGATTTGCAGCCCAACAGGCCTAATAAAGCGACTTCCTCGACAAATCACAAAAAAACTGGGCTAGCCATTTTCAGAAAGAAAAAAAAACTACTGGGCTGGTCTGTGGTAAACATAAAAGAAAAGGTTGTCTAGACAGGCCAGAGTGTCCCGCACAGCCCAGTTGACACCCTGCTTCCCTCTCAAAAACAAATTAGATAAATGCCACTCAAATTATGGCGATTCATAAAAATGCCACTGCAATTTCCAAACTTTGAAAAATGCCACTACAATTTTTGCAAACTTTGAAAAACGCCACTGCAGTTTGCAAACTTTGAAAAACACCACTCCAGACTTTGAAAAATGCCACTAGAAATGGCATGAAATGGCATTTTTCAAAGTTTGGAAATTGAGTGGCATTTCTCGGATACACCAGATTTGGAGTGGCATTTATCAAATTAACCCAAAACAAAAATAACTGGGCGAGCTGCTGGGTCCCTGGCGTCAGCCGCTCGTTGGGCAATTCTCTCGTTTATTGACTACGTTGACAATGTCATGGGACCCAGATGTCAGAAATCTACTAGGAGGAGCCATTTTTTATTGGCTTGAAATAAGGAGGCACTTGCTTGCGTACTGCCATGACCTTGGTGGGTCCCTGTTATCATCCTCTCCATGTACAATCATCTCCTGATTGTGTACGCATCAACTTGCTAGGCCCACAAGTCAGCTTCTAAACCCGCGGAGGACAAATACAACCCATTTAAAAAAATAACAGCCCATTCCATACGTTCGAACGGAAAGTTCAACATTCAGAGCAAAGTAACAGGTCTGATCCACATATAGAGTACTGAACTTCCACGTTGACAACCATCATAGCCAAGTTAACTATCTACTCCCACTAATACTCTAGTAGCGTACAAGTACTAACTTACTCTTAGCTAACTAGACGATGCCCGCCGCCATCTATGGTACACGCTAAACGCCGGCACCGGCGTCCTGCGCCTCACCTCGGACTTCCAAAAGGTGCGATAGGGCGCGTTGCTCGCGCGTGTTGGCCCTTTCCATGCCGGCGTGGTCCACCGAAGCTTCGGCTTCCAAGCGGGAAACCCACTTCACGAGCTGGTAGTAAAAATCAGCGTCGCGAACGCGTGCATGCCTGACAGCCTCCAGGGCTATTTGCCGGGCGCCGCCCTCCACATATTCGGCCCAATTGCGGGCACTCTGCTCGCGATTCAGAGAGTCGGTGCGCTGCTGCTCCATGTCCCGCTGGCGGCGCAAATTGGCAATACGCTGCTCCTCTACCAGGCGGTCGCGCTCCAACAACTCCTCGATCTCCGCATTGCCATATAAAGACAGATAGAATGCCTCCTCCCTCTGTCTGCCTTCCGGTGAAAAACCGAACACTAGTTCCGGCAGTGACCGCCTCCGTCGTCGCCTACCGCGCACGGGCGGGGGCATGGCGGACGTGGCGAGCGACATCGGGCCGGTGGGGGCATATGAGGATATGGCAAGTTGGGTCACGGTGGCACCGGAGAAGGCCGGGAAACATTACTTATAGGGGGAAGGTAGCGCGACGGTCATCGGAATTCTATGCATAATGGCTTAGCGCGCCAACTTGCCATGGAAAACTAGAGAAACGAAAATTATGACTGTGCCATCCCGTCCCGTCTGGGTCGCACGCCGGCATGGCGGTCAAACGAGTGCACTCGAATCATCTCCCTCCTTGTCAATAATGATTCCACGGATTTAAAAAGCCTGCAACAATTAAAGCGTATCTTTTTTCGCATTAGTTAGATGCCTTAATTACGGTCGGCTGCATACAGGCACTCAGAATCGCTCGCAGGCAGTACGCGAAGCAGCATGCAACGAGTCGCAGCCGAAGGCACGCATGTAGCCACTTAAATCGCTGGAATTAATTAGGCTTAAACTTCTGCATCCCGTTAATTATTGCCATGCCTTGGTCTTGCTGCTTTGCTCACGAGACTAATAAATCCAGACGGAGGGAGTACCTTGGTTGGTGAGAGGTTTGAATTAAGCCCTGCAAACCGGAAAGGAGGTACTAGTACGTGCGTGATCCGCTAGTTATTCGTGTAGGTTCGAGTAGGTCATTTCTTGAATTGAGCCCTGCAAACCGGAAAGGAGGTAGTACGTGCGTGATCCGCTATTTATCCGTGTAGGATCGATAGTGTAGCTTGTTAGTTTCTTCAGAGGTAGGCATTTTTATCCGTGCAGGATCGATAGTGTAGCTTGTCAGTTTCTTCAAAGGTAGGCATTTTTATTCAAAAAACTGCCACTTTGCATCTTGCGTCGCAAATAAAACTGCCAGGAGCGCATTTGTAGGCTAGCTAGTGATCGATCAGTAACTTGTAAACACTGAGCGAACAGAAATAAGTAAATGTTAATGCATCTCAATGATTCACAGATCATATACAAATATGTAGCTCCAAAAGCAAAGATCAGCCACTTCAGATCTTGCATCGCAACTAAAACTAACTAGTACGATTCCCATACATAAGATCAACATGTTAATGCATCTCAATGATTCACAGATCATATACAAATATGTAGCTCCAAAAGCAAAGATCTAGAAAAAACATATGTTCTTCCTACTAACATGGATGCTTCTCTTGGCCAACAATCAGTACAGACTGAAAGACAAATTTGTTTGTGAAGTCTACAATTCCTCTTGCAAACGTAAGTGGTTTCACCAATAGCTGAAACCATGAGAATGAACCACACACGATGGAGGAACATCCACTGCAATATGATTTGGTTTTCTCTCGATCACACCGCAAGACTATTTTCGGAATACAAACTTTAACTTAGGCAAAATGATGCCCATTGTATAATCAGACCAAAGCAATGAAGCACCTAGTGTTGGCCTGTAAATAGTACATTACTACTTTTCTGCAGTCCATGAAGTGACTATCCAATCTTTGTGTCTATTTTCAAATGGCACTGCATGTAGTGACTATACTATTCTCTTGTGCAGTTCAACCAAAATTGAGGACACTTTGTTTGTTTGCCAAATAGCAACGGGCAGACATCTCTGTCTGCACAAATATCAAGCAGCTAGTAAACATATACCACACCATGTATTTTCGGTTTAAACATGTCTCTTCCGCTTAGCATCTGTCATGTTCTGCACTAGACAATCTGATACAGTTATGTTTTGCCCTGGACAATTCCATACCGAATTGATTTGCTGGTTCAGAGCAGAAATATAGCGCCTATTCTTCATCAGACCAAGGATATCCATGTTCACAGTGATGGAAGAGGTGAAGTCGATACAATCGAAATTGAGCATCCAATCATTGAATCCTGTCCTGCACCTCCAATGTAGGTCCACCCTGCCAATAAATTCACATGCAAACCACTAGTATTACTATCTAATGACAATACAAAAAGAGTAGCAAGGTAGTAGCAAACCATGTACCTTCGTAATGAACAACTTATTGTGCCACCAATTGGATATAAAGGTTTGGAAAAAAACATGCTCCTAATGTTGAACCAGTTGGACTTTTTGTGCAGTTCCACTAAAATCGAGCATCCCTGTTTGCATAAATATTGAAAGTGTGATTACTATAAAAGTGGCACTAGTTGAAGCATAGACTCACAAATATAAGCATTCCAATTTCTTAATGGGAAAAGGTAGCAAGACTGTTTCTAACCACCTGTTTGAAGGAATAAATAAAGCAACAGCGGCTGATGTCAGGAAGGCATACATAGTTTTTTCTGAAAAACTGAGCCATTCCTGACCTTTCCTCTTCTTTTAAGCAAATTTTGTGCAGTTCTACTAAAATAAAATGCCATCACCGCCTTGACAATTTAGTGACACTATACAAAAGGAAATGACTTAACATTACATCATGATGTCAGGTATGTAGTCGACATGCATTAGAGACAAACATACAGACCTCCTCCGATAACATAATGAAAATTAATTTTAACAAAGGTGTGACTAGCTTTACCGGGATAATTTGAGTGAACTCTACACCCTCTGTTCCTTAATATAAGACGTTTTCGCGGTTCAATTTAAAGTACCCAAACGTCTAGTATTTAGAAAAACAGGTAGTAGTTTTGTTGAGCACATATCTGGGAAAGCTTGACACACTTTATTTATGTCCATATGCTAATGCAACACCATTTACTACAAATATACACTAATCCAGTGGCTAGTGCAACAGTAGAGTAGTTAGTTTATTACAGGGTACAGTACAATGATTTTACTGAACATATTTCAATAAACTCTAGCACTGGAAGGTTTCTATAAGAATTAACAATACAAAATGTAAAGGTAACAAGTTTCAGCATTGGTATACTAGCTGTGCATGAGCATTAAACCAAATACAAAAGTCTGAAGGTAACTAGCATTATTAACTAATGACAGTATAAAAAAATTGCAAACCATGTACCTCCAAGGTAAATATCAT